>NW_018127897.1:4472836-4474239 GCF_001952655.1 Monopterus albus | reverse complement strand
CAGGAGTTGACTTTTTTGACAAAAGGTCACATCTGTGAGCAAAATCTGATAAGATGATAACTGAGGTATTTGGGCAGTTTTAAACTGTTTGAGGGCCTCAACTTTGATTTTTGGTCAGATCCCATCTTTTTATACTAATGGTTCATATTCATGTATGGCATCTATCCACCGTCAGTGTGAAGACTGTTGAGGCCCTAAACTGCCACACTTGTGCAGATTTAACTGAAATGTGAGTCAAATGTGTACAAGAATAACAATACCACCATTTGTTCAACAGTCAATTTGCACACTTGTCTCAAAAAATGCTCAGATGCAACATATTCCCTCCAGTTTGGTTTGATTAGAAGCTTATGCATAAATGTCCACCAATTCAGTTGAATTTGTATGGCACCAAATCACAACAAAAATCTTCACAGGGGACTTGTGTAGTGAGTTCTAGACATTATTAGTATTTTATTATTATTATTATTATCGGATCCTCCTTGAGCAAGCATTTGGTGACAGGAGGGAGGAAAATTTCCCTTTAATGGAGTGTTAGGTATTTTTAGTCAGATAGAAATTGGATAGATACTTTATGTATTAGAAATGTTTAGTGGAGATAGGATGTCTAGTTAGACTGTTAAATGCTTAGTCATGCTCATGAGTTTCTACAGGGTACATCTGGTCAAGGCTATCAGTGAGAAGAGTTGATGACTGTCAGCAGACAGGGTGTTTAATATTATTATTATGACGTGTAGAACTGTAGCCTTAGCCATAATATGTTCTTATGTTTAATATCACGACATGTTACTAGAAGTCTGTGAGAATGTTTTTAGTTACACACCACTTAACCAACAGACACACACACACACATTGATTTGCTTCATGTTTTGACTACTGCTATGACCAGCTGCAAAGCTGGTAACAGAGACGTCTCGGTTGACGTTTCTGTGTAGTATGGGGCTAGCCCAACCGAGGGGATATAATGTATAGGCCTGGTGGGTTCAGGGTCTTTCATCTTACATCTGCCTGTGAGCAGTTTGGAGGTGCAAGATACCTGAGCGTGTAATGTTAATTTTACCTGTGATCCTTTGAATAAATCAGCACTGTTTTGTAGTTACTTGGACTGTCTCGTCTCTTAGAGTTAGCAATGGTAACAAGAACCAGAGTCCAGCAGAGGATACCTCTGACACATCCAGAAGTGATCTCGTCTCTCTGCTGACCCTTGTAGGATATGGTTCTTGTTACCATTGCTAACTCTGAGAGACGAGACAGTCCAAGTAACTACAAAACAGTGCTGATTTATTCAAAGGATCACAGGTAAAATTAACATTACACGCTCAGGTATCTTGCACCTCCAAACTGCTCGCAGGCAGATGTAAGATGAAAGACCCTGAACCCACCAGGCCTATACATTATATCCC
>NW_018127897.1:4464551-4472448 GCF_001952655.1 Monopterus albus | reverse complement strand
TCTATCTGACTAAAAATACCTAACACTCTAGCACTGAATGATGGAAGACAGTATGTGCATGCACAAAGGAACATGGGAATGTAACTAAGTAAAGAACACTTTTTTCCTATTTGTTAGTTTCTCCAGTTTATTATTATTGAAAATGATTGATTTTCCCTATAGTCACAACTATTGGAAAAGACCAAAAGACAATCTCTGGCCCTCTGACTTATAACCACGCTGTTGTGAAAAGCTGACATTTTTTATTCTCCATTTATTTTTCCTGTTACTTGTGAATGAGGATCTAAAAACAGATCAAAACATTTAAACACTTTTTAAAATTTGGAGTCGGTGTGACACAGACATCACATGGTGTCAGTCATATTAGGACAGCAGGCTGTTTGCATCCCTGGATATGCCGTTTCTCCCTGGTAGTCCTGAGATTGTATGTCCCAGAATTCCGTGCTCCGGCTGCCACTCCCCTGACATTTCTCAGTCTAGTTTGCATACCAACACTTGTTTGAGACTTGTCTCTCTCTCCTGGACTCCTTGTCTCTTGAAGATAGGGCCTCCCACAATGTGCCTTCACAATGGCTCCATTTGCATTTGTTTGTCTGCATATTTAGTTTCTACCAGATGTGTTTATGTTAAGTGCTAAGTGTGAGGTGATCTCAGGGACTTTAGAGGGAAAACAGTGGGGAAGATTGCGAGTGTGTGCATTTGTAAATGCTATACAGTGTTTCTCTGTGTGCACAAAAAAGTGATTGTTGTAGCTGTGTTGATGTTAAAGCCACTATGGGAGCGAGTTGTTCGTAGTGGGAGGCTTTAAAGGTCTATTTTGCACTGGAGATATTGGATAGGTAGCTTCTGTATGTGAACAGAAGGCATCTGTGGTCATGACATAGTGAAAGGGGCAGAAAGGAAGATGACGTGTTAACAGAGCTGCAATAATAAATTTTTCTTTCAATTGCTAGATTAATCAGCAACTATTTTATGAATGAACTAATCGTTTTTTTTGTTTTTGTTTTGTTTGTTTTTTTTTTTTGAAGCAAAAACGTCAAACATTCTTTGGTTCCAGCTTGTCAAATATCAGGATTTGATGCACATCTTTGTCTTGGGTGATAGAAAACTGAATATCAGTGAGTTTTGGACTGTTAGTCATTTTGAACATGCAATATGAAAATTGCTGCTTTAGCTGTGAGCAGTTTTTTCCCACAATTTTCTGACATTTTATAAAACCAATAATGAATAATTGAATCAAGAAGACATTTTCCAGATAAATGAAAATAATTATCAGCTGCAGCCCTACCTCAAGCTGCTGGGATAATGTGAAGGTAGTTGTTGATGGCCTTAAACTAAAGTATGTTTTCTATGGGAGTGGGCTGGATGTCTGTGACAGCAAGTGTACAGTGATCAGTGGCATCTGGACACCAGGAGGCGCTGTTTGGACTGTTACTTTGGTAGTGTGTTGATGGAAACGGGCATGTGTGTGTGCTGAGGAAAAGAAAGTGATATGGATGTGGGTATTTCACACTTGAGCAGAGAATTGATGTGCTTCTATGCATTTGATGTGTTTTAAAATTATCTTTTTTTTTTTTTTTTAAATCTTGACTCAGCTGGGAGAACAGGCTTCAAGTACAGTATGTCTTGGGAAAGTATTAAACACAGAAGCAGTTTTGACTGACTGAAAGTTCCTGACACGTCTGGTGAGGAAAATACAGGATTTTGTTGCAGCCTTAGAGATTTTTATTAAAGGATTTGCTTATGAAACATTCCAGATGGACTCAAACATTGCATACCTTACTCCTGTGTGTTAATTTATGGAAACGCATGGGCGCTACACCACAGCACAGTTTCACACTTTATGTATACCATCAGTTCACTGGGAATGCAGACATGCAGCATGTGTGCTTTAGATATTTTTCCATAAGCTAAAGGAGCACTCTGCCATTTTTACACCTGCACTTTAGTTTACTTGTCGTCATCAGCCTGTGAAAACCAGATGTAAGCTCTGGAGGAGTTTTCTGAAATCCGATGTCACCAGACCTACTACGTAAAGACTCCAAATTTAAAACAGAAGCCGTGTGTTACAAACTGCGAGTGTGCAGACTGATAGACATGGGTAAATATCAGGTGGAGAGAGCCTGAACGAGACATCATAGACTTGCATTATGGGAGATGTAGGCGTTAGTGTTTTTGAAGCTTGGCCCAGAGTCACTTACACTAAAATTCAGCATATTTTGATTTTGATCCGTTTTTTTTTTTTTTTTTTTTTTTGCAAATTTCCTAACTCATACTTAATCACTCGTGTGCCCATTTATTGAACTAGACTAAGGTCAGTGTAAAGTGTTTGAGTTGTCCTCAGTCTCATAAAGTGAGCTACAGGCTGATGATATGATGACGGTTACATTACATTTTCTGGGTTACTGTATGCACATGTACAGTACACACACTCGCCTTGTCTAGGAGATTTTTTCATTCCTTTTTTTCAGCATCTTATTAATTCGAGAAGTGTAATTTTATATTTATTTTTAATGCTTATACACATGCCTTTTATCACATGAAAATTAACTTTTATTTTAATACATCTTGCACAAATGATTCCTTGAAAATTGCTGCTATTAGCATTGTAAATGTATCTGTGAATAGATAAAATGATTCATCTAACATACACTCTTAAATCTGCCTGTATACTAGAGTTCAATTTTTTCTTTCTATCCCAAATGGGACTCTAGTCCGTGCATTGGTTCAGTGACCAAACTGGACTTTGTCATGTGGGCCTTGTAGAAATTGGTTTGAACTCTCTGGGTGAAAAACCACCTTAAATTGATTTTCTTTTTGTTGTTGTTATTTTTTTTGTAAATAGGAATGATGAAACTGTAATGTTGGTGTTGCATTGAGTTTGAAGATGAGAAAATCTATCCCTGTAGTCTAGTCATTATCTGTGTATTTACTGGCTGGCTTAAAGCACAGAACCCGGCAGTTCTCTGATTGGTTGGCTGATTATTGTAGGTGCCATTTCAAGTCATTGGTCCGCAGGTGAAAGGCATGCAGGCCGGGCTCTTTTAAATAGTGTTGCTTCATAATAGTTAGATGGTGATGACAGAAGGGACTCGAGTTTTCGACTGTATTGTGTGTTTTTGTGGGTGGACCTGGCTTTGACTTGGTTGTGTCCTTAACAAGATGGGAAATGGCCGCCAGCTTCAACTTTACTAATTAATTTTTGGGCTGGGAGTGACGAACCTTACTTTTCCCTCCTCTCCTCATAAATGTAAACTTCTGGTGGACTTGCCCGTCCCGGTCTGCGCCTGGACACTGTTTCAGGGGTTTGAGATCACATCAGGCTTCTGGATGTTCCTTTATGTTATTGTGCCTCTGAAACCTTGTGACCATGTATCTAACATACAGTTTTCATATCAGTGCTTCAGTTCATTTGCACAGATGTCTCCAGAGAGAGCTGAAGAGTTCATTTCTGGAACTAGTATATGTAGGTTCTCAACCTACCAGTTCTTTAAACTGTACTAAATATGGTTTTGCTTTCAGTTTAAGTTTTGAGTCTTTTGAGCCTTTGGCTCTGTTTCTTCACTCACTGCTCAACTACCTTTCAAGTAAAAAGATGGTGGTATTTTACCTGACATCCCAGCTAAACTCAAATGCAGCTGTAAGTAACGACAACAGAACCATCTGTCTTTTCTCTCCATGCAGTTTGCAGCATCATAAATGCATTATTGTATTAGACTGAAAAAGTTCAGCCGTTTCAATAAGGAACTGTAAAAAGAGAAATCTAGCACTGGTAACTGTTTAGATCACAGTGGACTTCATTTCAGTGCTCCCCACTTCTACCACTGTAGAGACTAAAGCAACGCCAACAACAGTGTTATGTGATTTTACTGACCATCAGAACCACATTTTAGTTTTATTTTTATTGATTTGTGTCCAAGCATATTCACATTGCATTTTATCTGTATGAATCTTCAGACAAACAATGTTTTTGTTTTATTTTGGTTGGTTTCTTGTCATAAAGGCTTCTCATTTCCCAGAATTGGTCTCATATGTTTGATGCATTCACATCCTATTGTATTTCCTGTAACTCTGTGCTAACTATGGGATCACTGCTCTGGAGCATCACATCATCCTCTGTAATGTGGCCTTCAACCCAGAGCCAGACTGGATTTAGCAGGAATAATTCCAGTTATAACTAAACATGTTCAACACTAAACTGTCATTTTGAACGCATATAAACCCATTCTGGTTTGCTACTAAAACGATATCAAATACTCCAGTCTTCTAAACTAGTTTATCAGTTAGTTGTGAGCCCTATACTTACAGCAGCTGTCAGGTTTTGTTTGCTCTTTTTAAATTCGAAGGAAGACCATTGTGTCGCACTCTGGTGGCTGCAGTCATTCCACACTGTACAACCAGAAAATCATAGCCAGTGGAACAACAACCCACCACTGCCCTACAGTAGTGAGCCTGCCAGGGATCAGATCAAACCAAGTGTTGTGTTGGACGTGTTCCTGCCACAGGAGTGAGTTTTGACCACCTCTGTGCTTGGTCTTGGTCGTCTGGAGTGCTGTGCCAACTTCTTCCCTGAGGCCTTTCAGATGACAAGCATTGTACCTGCTTCACTAGTGAACCACGTGCATCCAGTTCATTTTCTGTGTTCTCAAACACTCGAATAAACCACATAGACGAGCAAATATGTGGCTGTTAGGTGATGCAATAGTCATCTAGCAGGTGTGCAACCTTTTATTTTTTGGTAGTTTTTGGCAGTGATAGCTGGGTCTGTTTTGATCCAGCTGCTGCTCTTGGTGCATTTTAAAGGCAGTTGCTATCAATATTTCTTTCTAGGTACCAGCAGCCATATTTAACTTGAGCTGTAATAATGGAAGACTAATGGCTCTTAAGGAGAAGGGTCTGGTGCT
The DNA here is from genome assembly GCF_001952655.1 of Monopterus albus. Taxonomy (NCBI): domain Eukaryota; kingdom Metazoa; phylum Chordata; class Actinopteri; order Synbranchiformes; family Synbranchidae; genus Monopterus; species Monopterus albus. Next base: position 4,467,544 of record NW_018127897.1, on the reverse strand, counting down.
TGCTAAATCAGGGAGTTTTGGTAGAACCTTGTTATTCCTGCAAAAAAAAACCCACCTCCAGTCCTTGTAACCATTCACATGCTCTTCTGAAGCAAAATCTGAATAATCATACAAAGGCTTAATGTGGCCCCGGCCTGGTCAACAGTATTACTACATCTCCACCATCCTAACTAATTATTTTCACTCATTGCTACTGTTGATTCTGTGGAGTGGGTTTGTCTTGATGTGTCATTTGTATGTGTGAGTGCACCATTGGATTGTTCTACTGTATGTCTGTGTATATATGCGCATATTAAGACTTGCATAAAGAAAAATTGAGCACAAGTTTGGGTTTTGATTAACTGTTTTCTGTAATCCTATGCTGCAATCCAAAGAATAAATATGTATTATAATGCATTTATAATTTTCTATTTTTATCCTCTCAGCAGTAATCAGGTAAGGGGGGGAAAAGAGGAAAGTTGTTTTTCATTTGTACGAGACTATATGTAAATATCTACTAAGGACATTTTATAAAGAGAGGAGATGAACACTGTCACTTGTCCAAGAGATTTCAGAAAACCTGGCTAATCAAATCGCTGTTTATTATAGCAAAACAATTCTGACCTACAAAGTCTATTTACTGGCTTTTTCTCAAGCTTACAGCTGTATCACATGGGGTCTTCATCAGAGGACTGTGTTTGCTCAGTTGTCACAGAGATGAGTTTGTTGAAATACAGGGTCAGTAGTTGTTTCCCCACTTGTCATCTCACAAACTCCATCCTTTATGAAGACAGTGAAACAGTGGAAGGCTCAGAAAAGTTGGATCATTGTGTCCAGTTGCAACTTTGATCAACCATATTAGTGTATTCTTTTAACATAAAATTCTGAAGATGAATTAGTCATGCTCCCGATTTAAGGCTGTGTGACAAATATGGACTAACAGTTTAAATTAAAAACTTGGATAACTTATTTTCTAACTTTTTTACCATGAGCGATGGGGTCCTGCATGAACACAAAATCTGAAGTTTCAAGACTTGATTACTTCACAGGAGAGATTTCTGTATTTGTGTGTTTCCCCACTTTAAATGGGTGGCTGTTTAAAGTGGGGAAAAAGTGATGTCACAGATTTGCTGCATTAATCGGGATTTAACGTGTTTTCCATCAAAAGCTAATTGAATACTGTGACTCAAAGCAACTGCATGATTGTGATGACGCAGTTCAATCTAATCTGAGTGTTAACCTGTGATATCGCCTACTGAAGCAGTGTATTTAAACTTGAGTTTTACTTTCAAAACATACATTTGACTAATGCTTAGTTTAATATTTTATGTTCAAGAAAAAGATAACTATCTCAAACCAAGTTTTCAGGGTTAAAGGCACCAAGGCACAACCGCTAATGAACACGTACATGTAGAGTTGTAATAGCTGGAAGATGTGCTTGCTAGTTTGTAGAGATTTAAGTCTAATCCCATGGTCTTCACTTGGTAAATGGAGCTGAATCGAGCAGGTCTAAAATGAACAGTCATGCACAGCTCCAGTCAATTCTTCAAATACTTAAAACTAATGGGTGGTGGAATAGATTTTTAAAATATTTGTTTTACATTAGCAGTTAAGTAGGTGACATGAGCAGAACACATCAAAACACAATGCCTGGTTTATGATCAGTTTTTATTCCCTTGTAAATAGAATATCAGTAAAAACACACCTTAAAATAACATAAGGTTTATCCAACAAATGAAAACAACAAAAGGCATATGTAGATTTTCTACATACCAATTACAGAACAGTCTACTGTCCAAAAAAGGCACTGAATATAGAAACAGAAGAGAATTGGGGGGTGGGGTAACAAAATACTAATTCAAACTGACAAATCAAACATCCTGCTGAGTTTTGATATTTTTCATCTTACATAATTATTGAGTTTACCTCCAGACTGAAATAGCAACAATATCAAACTCAAAAACGAATAAAATATTTGACCCAGATGTTGATTTTAAAGTCATTTTCCCCAGTCAGTGGTCACTGACTAAATGGGAACATTAAGATTTTATGATGCGTATGAATAATAAATCTAAAACCCTTCCACTGTCATTCTGCATCTCCTGTTTTCACAGTATTGGCTGGAGTAGAAGGACGTTCAGTCCTGAGGCATGAACTGACTGAAACCAGAATGACATGCGATCCCCTGCACTTACTCTTTGTTCAAACAGCTGATCTCAGATCAGATCTCAACAACCCTGTTAAACTCATCAACATGCACTCTAATTTTGTCAGTCAAATGCCAAGGCAAACATCTTGGATCCAAACAGTAAGGAGACAAATATTTTGTGTACTATTAACAGTATATTGAGGGACAGATATATTGCCTGAGGAAGAGAACGCAACAGGAATAGTCAGTGCCAGGGGTACGTGTACAGGTATGCCGGATCTAAAAGCAAATCTGATCTGAAATCAGCTGCTTTATTCCTGTGAACCAGTGAGGGAGGGTCCTTTATTAACAAAACAGTACAACAGGGCAACAGAGGACTGAAGACAGATGGTAACACTGTATTTTAACCAGTGAAAAAACAACATGCTGCCATCAGAAGTGAAGTGCACATCAGTGCTGTCAGCACTAAATCTAACCAGAAGAACAAAAGCTGTCTGTGTCACTGATAGGGAAAGTGGTATTATTCTGTTTCCATTTCATGCTAACTTTGAGTTATAATGCATTTTACGTTTTGATCATAACACAAATACACACCTTCAGGCACAAAAAGTAGACAGCTTGGGGTCAAAAATAAAGTAAATTAAAATGTAGTCAATATACAAAGGACCAATCCATAAATTCATTTCTAAAAGTGCAACAATCAGCCTGTAACAGAAACGGTATGATCGGTTTATCAAACAGCTGCTAAACAAGCAGAATACAGACTTGTAGAAATGTGACATCTTCACCGCTTTGCCTGCAGTCCACTCACTGAAGTCTCCGTTTTACCTCTAAACCAGTATAAGTGCCTCTTTACACATTGTGC
>NW_018127897.1:4438773-4464424 GCF_001952655.1 Monopterus albus | reverse complement strand
ACACACACATACATACACACACACATGTTACCTGACTCATGATGCCTTGGGGTTTTTAATGAGCTTAAAGCAAAAACACACAGGACAGCTCTGCTGCCATACAATTAAAGAGATATTCCACCACAAAACCTACATTTTCTCAGACATTCAGTCTGAAGCCAATGGTGACAAGTTGTGTTAGTGTTCCACCAGGATGAGGGGGAAAATATTTTTCAAGGATTTCATGGATTTTGGTAGAAGCATGAGGTTATGAATTAATAAATTCTTTTTAGGAGTGGAATTTCCCTTTACTTTCTAACTTAATACTGGAGTTTGACAGGGAACATCCTTTTTAAGAGGACACCGACTTGTCTGTAGATCAGCCAGCATGAACCACATGGACAGCCTCATCACAGTTTGCTGTCAGTCTCTTCTCAATATATCTACAGTTATATTTAATCCTGACAGTGTCAACTTTGATTCACATTGAAGCAGCTGTGGAGGAACTTGCAGTGTGTAGCTTATACTGTGTCTGACAGGGGTAAAGTGAGGTATTTGGGTTGAGTTTTTAACTCTGAACTAGCTTTAGCCTTAGCTTAGCCTATAAAGTACCTGGTGATGAACCAGTCTGAATGAAGCCACTTAAGTGCTGGCTGTTACACAACATCAAGTGTTTAGCTTTCTTGCATTAGTACTGATACTATGATGTAGGTAAAGCTACTGTAGAAGTCCTTCCTGCACTGATCCTGTGTTATTACACTGCAAAGTATAAGGCACTTCAACTTAAAACCATACAGTACATTTCGTGTGCTAAACAATAAAAAAAGTAATGGTCGTGAAATGTTTGTTTACATGTCAATATGATTTTGGGGCCATATACACACACACACACACACACACACACACACACACACACACACACACACACACACACAAAACTGGACTCCAGTATTATTTACTTGTTAACTAGTGAGAAAGTTTTAGTGTCACTTGTTAATGTGCCACAGAAAGGTCGCACTACACCAATGCTAACACGAGAGGTGGGTACCACTTTAAATGTGTGACAGAATTTAAAATTTGTTTATGCGTATTAGCAGTGATCAGCCACTGAACCTGAAGATTAATTCTCTGCATCACTGAAAATGTTTTCAATTAGAAACTCATTAAGGATTAAAGCTGCACAATTTTTTTTTTTTTTAAATAATGAAAAAGTGACAGTAAGGTGACTGGGGTTGCTCGTAGTGGTCAACCCACACAGAACTGTCACCCAAATGTACTGTTACCTTCAGCTTTTTAGCGTCTCTTATGTTGCGTTAATCGGAACCCAACAAGTGGTATACCCCGTACTTCACCCCATGCAACTTCCCAGGTTGACATACACCGTCCTGCTTTGTTTTTCCACTGTACATTATGTTGTCTTCTGGTGACCAGTTTTTATGTAGCTCTGATGCAGTTGAAAAAGGGCTGAAAAGAGGAGGGAGGGGCTGCTCCCCTCTCACACATGCGGTCACAGTTGATCAGAGGGAGAACAGTCATCATGGTCCTCTCGAACAGTTGTCTTACAGGGCCTGCCTGACCTGGGCCTGTCGTGACCTTCAAATCTTTTTCTTATCCTCTCCACTTGACATTTAGATACATTAAAGATGTCTGCCACCTCAGCAGGAGACTTGGTCTTCAGGGTCTTGATGATCAGCACTTTGGTCTGTGGTTGAATCTTTGGCATGCTGTCAGAGGTCAGGTTGCATTTCAAATGAAGGTTGGGTGTGCTAGGGTTCTTCTTATACACACCTGGGATTGTGTTAATTACAGTATTTGTCAAGGTGACGCTCTAATCTCTGATTGGTTGAATCCTTTAAAGATATGGCAAGACTTTTGTCCTTGCAGAAACAGATGTTATAATAATAATAATAATAATACTTTATTTGTATAGCGCTTTAGAACTCCAGAGAAGCCCAAACGCTTCACAGAAGCTCATATATTAGCAGTATAAAACCAGCTACATAAGCAATAAAACCGAGAACAAAATAAAAACGCTAATGGGAGACTTCCATATCAAAGTATAATGTAAGACAACAGACTAAAAGCCATCGACATGATGCCACTGGAGCCCGTTAGACACAGAAAGCCTGTCTAAAGAGATGAGTTTTTAGTTTTCACTTAAAAGACGATAGCTCAGTTATGGACCGTGTCTCCGGTGGTAAGGAGTTCCAGAGCCTAGGGCCATATACAGCAAATGAACGATCACCCCATTTTTTATATCTTGTCCACGGGACAACCAAGGACACGTGCTCTGAGGAGTGTAGAGCCCTAAGCAAAGTGCGAATGGACAACAGGTCAGACAGGTATGGTGGAGCGAGACTGTTAATAGCCTTAAATACAAATAATAGTACCTTGAAATCAAGTCTGAACTGTATATATATATAAAGAGAAGAGTAACAGGGCCAGAATCGAGCCTTGGGGGATGCCAGAAGAAAGCGGGGCTGTGGTGGAGGAATAGTCGTCAATAACGACAGAGAAGATCCTATTCGTCAGGAAAGAAGCAAACCAATTTAGGGCCGGGCCTCTCAGGCCAACGTTATGTTCCAGATTGGAGAGAAGAACTGCATGATCGACGGTATCAAACGCTGCCGATAGATCAAGGAGAACTAAAATAATGGGGCGCTTGGCATCGAGGGCCAGAGTAATATTATGGACCTTCAGTAATGCAGATTCAGTGCTGGCTGAAAATTCTGAACAACATCCAGGCATTCCAAATGAGACTGTAGCTTCGAAAGAACAATTTTTTCCAAAATCTTGGATAAAAATGGCAGGAGAGAAATTGGGCAGAGGAGTGGGGTCAAGATTAAGCTTCTTAAGGAGAGGTCTCTGTGGCATGCTTAAGGGCGGAGGGGACACTGCCCAACCTGAGGCAGCTGTTAACAAATGTGACCAGAGAGGGTCCAACAATGTCAATGGCCTCCTTAATTATCCTGGCAGGGACAAGATCCAGAGGGCAGTGGGTAGATTTTAACTGTTGCACACATTTTTTAAGTTGCGGCAAAGAAATCGGAGTAAAAGTTTCCAAGGTAAACTGGACAGGAGGGACAGTTGGTACAGTAAGAGTAGTCTTAGGAATACTCTGTCTAATGGCCCAAACTTTATCAACAAAATAACTTTGGAACTCATTAAAGATCTGAACCGACCCCTCAGACAGGATAGCAGCAGGATCAATAGCGGATTTTATGATATTAAAAAGAACTCTAGGATGATGAACATTCTTCGAGATAATGTTAGATAGCTATTGAGTTTTAGCATATTTTACAGATTTCTGATAGATATCCAAACAGTCCCTTAAAATGCCCAGGGAGACATGCAGGCCATCCTTCTTCCATCTACACTCAGCCTGCCTGCAGCATCTCCGCAATGCACGGGTGGTGTCATTTAACCATGGGGGAGGGGTGATTCTAGTTATCTTCTCCCTGAAGGGTGCGATGGAATCCATAATCTGGGAGCATGTAGAGTCAAATGAGGAGAGAAAGATGTCAGGGCATGTAGGATGCTTCAGAGCTTCTGAAGAATAAAAGTCAGAGACCACAAAGGCAGCAGCAAAATCAGAGGCCATTGAAGGAGTAAAAATCCTGCGATGCTGACGTAGGGTTGTAAGTCTAGGTGCACTTAACGAGACCAGGACCTCGAAATGGATGAAGAAATGATCAGAAATAGCCATATTTGATACATCCCTAATGCACACAGACAATCCTCGTGAGATGACGAGGTCAAGTGTGCACCCACGTTGATGAGTGGGGCAAACTATTGATTGGGAGAGATCAAAAGAGTCCAATAGGGAATTGAAATCATTCACTAGCTGGTCAGAGGTACAGTTAACATAGATGTTAAAATCGCCACAGATCAAAAAACTGTCAAACTGTGGGATAAGCTCCGCCAAGAGTTCCCCAAATTCGTTGACAAAGTCCTTAGATTTAGGCAGGTGGTAAACCACTGCACATAAGGTAGGACAATGCAGCACTAAAACAAAAATTTGTACCTCAAAGCTGGAAAAGCAGCATTTTAGAGTAGGCTTAAAAACAGATGCCAAGCTGCCGCCTCTGCCAACGAGGTGTGGAGTGTTAAAAAAGGAATATCCGGTCGGAAGGAGCTCAGAAAACAGGCTATTATCGCCATATGTCAACCAGGTCTCAGTGAGGAAAAACACATCCAAGGTATGCATGGAAATAAAGTCATTAAGAACAACAAGACTTTTGTTGAGTGATCTTGCATTAAAAAGTGCAAAGTGGCGTGGGGTTGGCTTATCCTGAGGCAGGGCAGTATGATCCACTGGGCGAAGATTGTCCTGTGTGCAATGCCGGCGGGAGTGCCTCATGAGCCAGCAGCATGGGCATCTGGGCCAACCGATCAGAGAAAGCAGTAGTTAGGAAGCAAGGTCCGCCTTAGGTTAATGGTGCCATGCAGTAGATTCGATGATGAATCCAGGCAAGCTTTGAATTTAACATGGAGTCCACCTCTCTTGCCATGACGCCTATGGCGAAAACTACCCGGAAGCGGCCCATCTGATTAAAATCAATCTCATTTCTGCCACTCACAACACATTTCACTGCTGAAAATATCTGTGCTGCTCTGACACCTTGACTGGGGAGAGAAAAAGGAGCAAGTCAAGGTGAATAAATAGACATGAATTAAAATGAACTATAGTGAAGTTGCATTCTTGTTGTGCTTTGCAAATGACTTCCCAAATGTAATTTCTTCAAAGTGTTTTTACAGTTCTCTATGTTTCTATTGGCTTTCTGTTTAATAAATTGTGACCTAGAGTAGGTGGTTTTATTGTTTGTTGTCAGTGGCCGCTAATGCTACTGTAGCTGCCTACTTAGTTCTCTGTATCAAGTGTGTGTGTGTGTATATATACATATATACACACACACATATACACACACACACATATATATACACACACACACACACACACACATACATACACACGCACACACATTAAACACGGAAGCGTTTTCTGCGCCCGTCTCACTCTGCAGATAGAATTCCATTATATCAAATGTGTCAGTCCACAGTGAATCCATGAGATGCGTGTCTCCCATAGAGCACTATCATTTTTTTACGCTTGATGTTTTTCCCTCTGCCACATTTAATTAATCAAGGAATTTGTCTCCAGTACATAACCAAGGCTACATAACACAGCTGCCCCCAGCTTAATCTCCACAGTCAGCTGTTTAAATTACACAAATCCTGTTGCATTTCATTTTCTACTGGCATCTATTATGACTGATCAGGCTGCTTGAGTTTCACTTTCACCCTCTGTAACAAGCCAGGGAAAACCAATAAAATCCAATCCATAGGCTACAGAAATATTAGGAATGGGCAATGATTTGTGAATATTCGAATAGTAATTCAGTTTTTTTTTTAATCTACTATTTCATCCTAAAATGGTTTTGTCTTTAAAAACCATTGTTTTCCCTTGCTTTCACCGGTTCCTGGAAACAATGTGATAATGAGGGCAGTATATTATTTTACTACAAGGCCAATACAAATAGCAGAGACTACAGCCATCAAGAAAAATGGTCATGGCACAACTGGGATAAACTGCATGATGAAAATGCATGTAAGATGCCCACTCATCTGATTCAAAAGGTTCTCTGACTGCAGATACAGGGACAGCGCCTACAACTGAATCGTATGTGATGGTCAACAGCCTTTATATTAACAACTGAAAAATACAGAGTGCTGGTCTTCAGATTAAAGCAATACCAGAGCAGCATACTGCTGAAAATATGGTGAATGTGCTGTCCACCACTGCGGAACACGGGGGACTTGCAATATGGTGCTAGCATGGTCTGTGTTCTTCAAATAATTGTTGAAAAGTTCCCAGCGAATATCGAATAATATTTTAGCTTGAAATGGCCATCCCTAAAAAATGTGATCTCTTTCTGATGATCTTACAGGAAAACTATTTGTGTCGAATACATCCTTGTTGTCGGTCGGCCTGGTAACTCTTCGTCCGGCTGCTGCCCTGCTGACAACTGTTCTGATGATTTTAAAGACACAGAATGCACCGCTAACGTCTCACTTTCAGTGTGTTTTCCCAGTTGCATGCATTTCACTGTCCTGCGCTGTGACTGCGATTCTTTCATGAAGGTATCTTATCCATGTTTCTCACACATGCACAGCAAAGTAGAGGAGACAGGTTGAGTAAGAGAAACGGGAGTTAAAGACAATGTTAACATGCAAAAAAAAAAAGAAAGAAAGAAAAAGGGGAAAAAAAAACACTGACAAACATTGACCCCATGATGGAACCAGGCAAAAATATCATTTTCAACCACCCGCAGTTCCACCCTCCCTGATCAACTAACCTACGGGAAACACTGCGAGACTCTAAGCACCATGGTATTGATATAACAATTTGGATGTGTAATATGTGTTTAGAACACATGGCATATCGAACACATATCTATAAAGGAAATGTATACATTTAGCTTGCAATAATGTCACACATTAGATGATTTTGATTAGCATCTCTCTAATATAAAGTTCCATCCATGACTATCATACACTGAGAAAATACATAAAATTTAAACTTAATACTTTGGCTAATGCTTCACTCACCCTTCACCTACAAGAAAGACTCATACTGACAGTTTCTCTCATCTGAAGTTAATACATCTATATGCTGTAAATAGAAATGGATTGGGGTACATATACCCTTGGTTTATATCATATACTGTATTATATATGTGTGTGTGTGTCTTGTATGTCATATACAACAGTAGTATATAATATGTATTCACATTGTATATTAATCTGCACTATCTAAACTGTTTTATTACACTGCTGAATCCCAGCTGATGATCTGTACTTATTATAGATGATCTCACAGTGATCATTCATTCTTCCTCCTCAACCATCAGGTAATTAGACATGAATAAACATCCAGGTTTCTAGTTTTTGTTAGCAGTTTTGGTTACCATTGACGTTTATGTACTGAATTACTTTTTTAAAATTACATTGTTACTGATATGGAAACAAAGAGAGGCCATAAGTATTTAAATTTTTTTTTTATCTTTTAGGCTGAACATCCACCTGTGAAATTTCATTTCTACATGATTCACTCATTGCCATTGAATTCAAATCAGCAAAAAATTTTACCTGTAGCTGGATTTAAACATATCTGGACAATGTTTTGTCTGTAATTTCAAGTGGTGTAATAAAAGAAATCTTGAATTAGTGAACCTTAAAAGGAAGTTCTAAAAATCAAGTGCTGATGTTGCAAGATGTTCAAATTCATTAATTGTCAGAACTTAAGTGATATATATACATATATAAATAAATTAAAAAAAAACTCTAGATGCTAATTCTGAATTATGGAAATTCAGACTTGCATATACAGTCATGTGAACAGTGCCAAGGACACAATGAAGCCTATTACCAGTGGATCAGACCTCCAGTCTATCATAATAAGTTGTTAATCATATGAAAAGAAGCTCAGGTGAGTGACTGCACACCATATAGGGGTGATTTTTTTTTTATTTATTATTAGATGCATGGTTTTCAAAGTAAAATATTTCAATGCAATATATTCTATGGTATTTAAATGTCAACTGTAGGTTTTAAGTGGTGGTGGCTAAAGTTCATAATTTAGAATTACTTGCTCATGAAAATATGGCCTTTCTGTGCTTCCATATTTAAGCCTATTTTATCAAGATATGGGATGTGGGAGGTACATTTTTAATTCACCATAGGCTCGCCATGCTGTGACCTTCAGGCAAACTAAAGCTTATTCTGCTGTTCTTCTTATTGGAAAAAAACAGCAGCAAAATTTTAAAACATAATCATCTGGGATTAAATGTGCTACATAAAAAAAAACAGTTAAAATTGACTATTCATTGTTTAGTTTTTGAGGCTGTTCAGTTGTGATCACAGTGCAAGACCCTGAAACTATTTGAACACCTTGTCAAGTACAGTGTCGTCCTGCTGTGAAACACAGTTTTTCAAGGAAATCTGCACAATGCATCATGTCCTATTACTGTCTTCTATAGATTTGAAATGCTTTAATAAAATCAAGTCAATAAAGAAATAAAGTGAAAAACAATAGTTATTTTTTTCTTTTTATATACAGTATGCATTTACTGTGTCATAATTAGGAAATTTGTAATTTATATCATTTCTCAGTTTGACTTGTTTTTATTTTTTAATCCTTCCACAGTCTGCTGGTAAGGACTTTAACAAATAAAATTATATTATTATCATTGTTATAATATACTAGTGACGCCCATAAGAGCGCAGTAGAGCAGGTTGGTGGTTGGAGGTAGGGTTGGGAGGTATCTCAGGGTTGGAGTTTATATGACTTTTGGTCATTTTTTCATTCCTATAAAGTTCCCACCTTACATTCCTATAAAAATCCACTTGCATATCAACACACCTGTTCTGTACTCTGACAGCTCCGATCTCCACTACCCCCTTCAGTCATCCTCGAGCGTTTCCGTCTTAATGTCATTCCCCATACTGCACCCTGCGCCATCCATCTGATTGGATAGGGCTTGGTTACCGTCATTAACATCTGTCTTCTCCATGCCAGTTGGGTCCTGGGGCTCAGACAGCTCGCTGTGAATGGTGGGTTCATCATGGAGAGAAGGGGAGGGCGGAGACCAGGGCCCCACTGCCTGAAGACCCACACCTGTCACTAGGGAGCGGCCAATCACAGACGTGGCCCTCTGTCCAGACAAGCTTCCCCGAGCCAGGGTGGAAAACCAGCTGGGGAGCAGCGTGGGAACCTGAGTGAGGAGGAGAAGAGTGGAGGATGATTTTTAAATATGTGGCTAAATCTGAATTCTCTTTCTTGTAATTCAAAACTTCTCCTGTAAATCTACCGGCACCTCTTAATCCGAGACTAAAACCCCTTAATAAATACAGCTGCAGCGTGTGTAGTCAGACTGTACCTGGGTTGGAGATGACAGATCAGCGCGACTGAAGCCAAACTGTTTGGCTGAAGCTCTCTTGTCAAACAAGGATACCTCACAGCCCTGTCACAGAGCAGAAAAGTTCATACAATACAACAAGGTCATTCTGCTGTCACAAGAATATTGTCATATTGCTGTGACATTTGACCTTTGACTTGACATTAACTTACTGATAACATTAGAGATCTGGAAATGTTTATTCTAACACTGACCACACTGAAAGACACATGCTGAGGAGGAGTTCAAACTCATTTACTTTCTACATCTTATTTACCTGGTCAGCAAAGTCACTGCCATCCACCTCATCGCTGTTGGACTGACCTCCCGGACTCTGGACCTCGATGCCATGACTCTCCAAGATGGCTGCTTCTTCAAAAACACAAACTTCATCATAGCATATCAACCTCAATGGGCAACACACTCAGATGCATGCAAATGGTGAAACAAAGTAAGAATGAAGCAGATAAGAAACTGTTCTTCTAGAGCCGCTCAGCTTCCTGGTACATCTACAAATGTCCAGGTGTGTGTGTCTGTTAATGATGAGCAGAATGCAAGTGTGGGCTGGGTGATACACACAGCAAAGATCACCCAGTTGAATCACAGAAAAAAAGCTCTTATGTGTTTTTACTGATGTATTTAGGGACTGTACAGCATGCTGTAAGTGGATATAAAGTTCTTAAGAGACAACATACATTGTGTTTCTATGCATCTGTTTCATGTTGAGTCCTTTAGTCACACCAATGCATATTATATGTCTAACTACAATAACGTCTATTGTTCATACACACAGATGTAGACATTACCGATGTTGGCACGCCTCTTGATGTCTTTGCGGCGGTTGGCGAACCAGTTGTAGACCTTCAGAGATGTGACCCTCTCCATATCAGACAGCTTCCTTCCTGTGACACACACACACACAGGTCAGACATCCACAGTAGATGGCAGCTACTAGGTTACTGTTCTCTGTGCTCTACTCCTTTAGTCTTCTCCTGTGATTGTTTTTAAAAGCTCATTCATGCAGTGCATCTTCAAGGTAATGCAAAGTTCTTCCTTTTACTTTTCTTGACAGACAGGTTAGCTTACAATACAGTTAAAAGAGACAGTGTTGCTACTTAGTCACCCCTCATATTAAGTAGTGCATTTGTCATGGTGTGACATTTTTAGTTACCTTCAATTCTCTATATGCATACACTGAGACTTACTCACCATGCTAACCAAAGTTTAAAGAAAATAAATGGATGTCAATGTGCAGTCTTAAAAGGAGGACACTTTCTGTTGAGTGTCAAAGTACTGGACATGGCCAAGGGAACACCAGTGTTTTTCCATATGCAGTACGATCTCTATGTTAAGTATATTATTTATGGTTTGTCATCCTTTATTTCCCCTCAGTAATTACTAAACAGGATGTATTTCATAAGCAGTTACATTTATAGAAATATATATGTTTCTAATATTTAGTTATGTCCTATGGATTATGGCCATTCAGCCCTCATTCTACCTACCTGGTTTCTGAATGACAGCATTGCAAGCAGTAGCAATCTCTTCTCTCTTAGCTTCATCAGGGTACTGGTTATCACTGAAGTAGCTATGAGAACACACACACACACCGTTGCAGGTAATAATTACAAAGCCACGTTTAAACATCGCACTTTGTTACATTTTCAGCCTTCTTTTATTGCTTCGTCCTCCAGCCTCTGACAGCTCACTACCTCCTCACCTCTCCATAACAGTCAAACACTCCTTCCTCCAGGTGAATCTGCTCCCTCGTCGCAGACGAAAGCCCCCGGTGGTGGGTCCAAGTGGGGCCGGGGCTTGGTGCCAGTCCATCATGTCCTCCAGAGCCAAAGGGGCAGCTCGCATAGCCAGAGTGGCACCTGAAGTAACAAACACCAGATAGCAGTAGTCATAACGTTTACTATTATGTCAGCATGTTCCACAATGTAATGCACTTTTCTACTCAGTGTTCTGATTTTTGACAATGGAAATCACTGCATGTAATACAGTGCACACATCACCACCAGGCTGTGAAGACAAAAGTGGCCCATTACATCCTGACGTTCTTTTACTTTAGATCATCAAGCCAATGAACCAAAGGGAAGAGTTTTTTTGTTTGTTTGTTTTTACAAGTGAAGATACAAGATAACTTGAAGGTACCGACTTTTTCATACAGTACATTCCATTATGTTGATCTCAACGTAACACATTGTTCAATCACAAGAAAACAGTTTACATTCTTTTTGACCATAAAGAGAGACATCTCAAGATCTCCATAAAAACACAGGCCATGGCTTATCTTTTCTTCCAAAAGACTCATTGATTACAACTTATGTTACAAATGCAACTCTCAAAATAAAGACATTCTCTGCTTGTAAATCACAACTTATAAATAATTCTCCTCTATTTTGTCAATGCTGTAGCCACAGCGATAGATAACAGTGAGCTAAAGTACAAAATTCTTTTTCTGCACTGATGTATTAGAGCTGTTACAATGGGGTGTGCAGGGTCCAACTCAAGCACACTTTGACAGTATGCAATGGACATACACTGTCCGCTATATAGTATACTTTGTCTCATCATGTTGCCATAGTGACTTTCCTCTTTTAGTGTAAGTCTAAATGGGACAAAGGGCCTGGTGGTGGAGGGTGGTGTTACCAGGATTAGTCTTCTCCAGCTGGTACCAGCGGAAGAAGGCTCGTTTCTTTTGCTCGCTGAGGTCTGATCCCTGCTGTAGGAGCCAGTGGGAGATCCGACTCTGACTGATCCCTAGAAGACGAGGAGGAGAAAGAGAAGGAATGAGATGTTTTCCTTCTGGTGGTGATTTGACCTTGAGTAAAGTGCGGATGAAGCTGATACTCACCTGTTACCTGAGCGACCACAGCCTGGGAGATCCGTCTGTTTGCCAGGAAGGACTTGATCTCCTCTTTGATCACAGAACTGTCCCTTCTATGAGCAGAGAAAAATAATAAACATCCGGATCTCCAGCAGTCTGACATTACTAACACACAGTGTGCAAGATAACCAGCTGGCAGTAGCTGTAGAATATGTGTAGGAATTAGAGGCCAGCTAGTGCTCTAATATTCTCTGCTCTTCTGGTTGGATTTCATCTTCACATACTCGAGAATCAATGCCACTCTGATTGCTACTGTCTGGCTGCACACTACAGAGGCACTGAGGGTCTGTGTATGTGTGTCTGTATGTAGGCAGTAATCCTCACACACCATATTCAGATTCAGTGTGTGCTATAAGCAAACTTGATGACTATCAGGCTTTTATTTTAACACTACAGTGGGCTACCCAACAAAACTGAGGACACCCGCAGTCAATATAATTAAAATGTGAAATAATAACAAATCCTGTCCATTTAATGCAATTTAATTATTTTTGCCAAGGCTCAAGAATAAAGAAGCTACTTATTTGCTTTTTATACTGTCCTCTTCTGTCTTTCTTGATTAATATTATTAATTTAACCCTATAAAACCATTTGTATCATAGTTGCTACGCGAGTTTCTGAGCAAAACAAATTGCCAAAAATGCCCCATGTATCAATTGTGATACAAAAATAAATAAATAAATAACAAGGCACATTTATTCCTATATGCCTGGACTGTCTGTCTATGCATAAATGGCAAATAAAAATCTTGAATTTTCTTTTGGATTTTGTTAAAAGGTTTAATAAACATCTCAGTTCCAAAATATTAGAATGCTCTGCCTATGTTTTGATGTGTCAGGCTTTACAGGGTTAAGAACCGTCAGTGATAACTGATTAAAGATTTTTTTAATATATTTTGTATGTCCACCTTTATTTTTGTTGATAGATTCAATCCTGGAGGCATGGATGATACCAGTCTTTTACAAATCTATTGTGAGATCAGGTCAGGGGACATATTTGGCCAGGTCATGTTTCTTTTTCAAAATCTCTTGTGAGAGTTTTGCGTTGCGTTTGGGATCACTGTCATGTTGGAAAATTCCTCTCCTCGCAAGCTTCTTCCACAGATCTTTTTGCCCAGGCTGTTTCCCTGTCTGTTCTTCAGCACAAGGCTGTGTTAATAGCAAATTGTGCATGCTGTCATTTTTCAGGGATGGCCACTGTGACATCTGTTATTGGTAGTATATCTTTTCCTAGACTTCATAACCACCTCTGTGACTGTGTTACGGCTTGGCACACCATATAAAAAGTATTTTCAAACAGTATTTTTCAATTTTCCCCAAGCTTTTCCATCTAGGAAGCCTGGTACGTTCTGGTCTAGCTTAACCTAAATTAAGGTACGTCTGGTCTGGTCTTACCTCATCAAGTCCTCCACCTTCTCATCAATATCTAAGTCCTGTTCACTGGACTCAAACCCATAGCCTACTGCTGTCACATTGCCACTAACCACACCCAGAGGAAACCGGGGCGGTGACAGCTTCCCATTGGTGACAGCAACTAGACCGTTCTGGGCTACCGCTGCCATGACAACAGGAGAGGCTACTGGAACTGGCAGAGGTGGGGAGGTGGTGCTGAAGTTGTTATTGGGTGACAGTGAGAGTTGGTTGTTGGGGAAACTTGTCTGAGTGCCAGTGGAGGTCACAGAGGAAGAAGTGGCGACTGTGCTGGACGAAGACAAGGAAGACGAGGGAGCCATGTAGGAAGGTTTATGGGTCAACTTGTGTCCGTGCTGCTGGTCCAGGTGGTCCAAGGTGTCCAGAGCGTGGAGGAGCTCTGTCTGCGTGATCCCTGTCCTCCGTAGCCTCTGGAGCAGGTCAATCTGCTCGATGGTAAAACGAGGCTCCTCACACTGCTGGAACATCCTGCAGCATATCATAACAGTACCTTTAACACCAAAGAAAGTGCAGTAATTTAGTATATCTGTACAGGTTTTAGACAGCTTATCAGCTATAAGTAGCACAGTACACTACAATATGCAAGAGCATTTTTCTGCAAAAAGAACAGTTTTATACAATTTAGTACATGTTACTGTCCATATTTTTTTTTTACTCCTATGCAAGAAAAAGCAATAACTATTTACATAAGTGAACTTTTATGGAGAACTGTTCCAGTAGAGTATTGATATGCAGAACTAAAGATACCCTTTAAGGTTTCTGACCACCAGCAGCACTATGGAGTAATGTTTTATGAGTGGGTCCCTGGTTTGTTTGCAAGTGTGACTAGAGCTGGCCTGAATCACATTGTGCCACTGTTAGGTGACAGTACTGGCTTAAAAATCAGCTTCAGAAAAAAAATGTATATTGTCAGAATTTCATAGATCTCAAGGATACAGACAAAGTGTTTTGGTGAGAAAACCGACAAATACACTGAATGATTATTTCAGAAGATGGTGGCTATAAATACAGTAAAATCAAAAGAGGTCTGATTAATGAAATTCCTACTAGTGATCTTCTCTTCATACATCCCCAAAAAAGCATCACCAAAGACACAATCACAAAGCAAAACAGAAGTACAGCCACGTCTGTTAGACTCCTGCCTGCAGATTTACAGCATACACACAGACAACATAACTGCTCAGCAGCTGGTGTCCAGATCCAACACGCACTACTCCATATTTAAAAAGTCTTTGCTTATAGTGGATATGCTTTCCAAAACTGTCATAATGCTAGTCACTGGACTGAACTGAGAAAGAGGGAGAGCAAAAGCTGGAGGAAAACAGAGAAATTATAAAACATGTGTGTCTTGATGCTTTTCTTTCTGATGCCAAGAAGAGGCTATAGGAGACAATCAAAGTCAGCAGACAAGTCAACACTTCCACAGAGAGGGAGGGCCAGGGTGTATCTGTGTATGTTTGACTTGGGAAAAATATCAAGAATAATTTACATCTTGGGCAACCAAGTACCATACTTTCTCTCTCTGCTGCAGAGGATGAGTCATACTGTGTAAAGTTAGACTGATACACTGGATCGATACAGGGCAGCAAAATTATGACTAAATGATGATACCTTAGTCAAAATCTGAGTTTACCAAGAGACACAACTTTATTCTATATATACTTAAATACTAGGGGGACAGCAGTGAGATGGCACAAAATGAATGAAGAAAGAGAGAGGGAGCGACATGGAACCAGCCAGGCCAGGGTCTTAGAGCAATCACAAGAGCCATGCTAAAGGGTCTCTTGGTGGTGCCACACCTCTTCCATTTTTTTATAAGGAGGAGGTTCAGCTTTTGCTCTATGTACACAGTGAACAGCGACAACCTCAACAAGCATGTGCAAATTTGCCAAATGCAATCTAGAAATGAATAAAGGATGATCAATGGAAGACAAGATGCAGCCAGGTGCAGTTTAACTGATTCACATGAGACAACACCTCTGAAAGCTGAAGCTGTGTCCAGTGCAAAGAATGAAATGCTTACTAGAAGGTAGCCAGAATAATGTGGATTCTCATATTCCGTGGACCTAAACACAATCCTAGTTATATTAAGACAAGCCATGGAGGATTAGCAAAATACCATGAAATTAAAACTTTCAATACCAAAACTTCCTCTGAAACTCTCAAATTGATGACCCCTAGCTTTTATAAGTAAAGCATTAATGATTTTGAGATTATATTTTAGCACTTTTTAAACCACGTGCAAACTGGAAGAGTTGGCAGAGGACTGCAATATTTAACCTGACTCTTTACAATAGACAGCTGCAGAGAAACACCAATGGTGGTAAACAACTCACCATCTTGAATCAGTACTCCATCAACAGTGACTTTCTAGCAGCCACACACACTTTGATAACACTGGTGTAGTTCCGACAGGGCACTGCCATACCTTATCAAAGTCATTTTAATTTGATTTTGTAGCCCATCATAAAATGGACAAAAAACTAAAAGGAAATAAATTCCAGAAATAGGCAGGAACCATAAAAAGATTGATATAACATAATCTAGTTTTAATGGATTTCATTGTTGGCAACTTTTTAAGCTCTAGCAGTAAATAACATTGGAGAGACTTCAGAGTTTAGGTGACAGTAGAGCAGTCATAGCCTATGTGTGATTATGCCAGGCTGGGATGTGTGCACCTACAATCAAACTTCTTTTATGAGATTTCTTAATAGAAATCAAACTGTATTTGTATCCCTGAACCCAGTGGCCCGCCTCATGTCCTACCCAGACGTGGCAGAAACTGTAGCCTGGCTGCATGCATGCCAACTGCTGTGGACAGAAGTCATTTAATTACAGTGGGCAACTCAAAAATAAAATTTAAAAAACACATTGGTCAGGGGGCCAGAGACAACACTGAGGAGACCTCAAATGTCAAGGTTGCACCATGCACTGATACAGTGTTTTCTTTAAATGATCGACTTTAATGCCGAATGACATCGAAGTAAAAACTGGTTTCAATTTTGCGCTGCTCCAAGATAATAGGGATTCTCGATAGAGTGTTTTATGGACAATGAAGGACAACTCCCCGATTTGGCATACATCTTATAAACTAACCAGTTCTAAACACAACAAATTAGTACGTTTTGTTAATGGCTGGACTGTTGTGCACTGTAATTACCACACTACTAAATAGACTGTGCATCGCGATGGAAAAGTTGACATTGGCTTTGATTAAGTGTTTCTTGGTGATCTATCTTCATGCCGAATTTCTGGCTGAGTCCGGTGGCAATGTGAGCAAGAACCACCAAGGAAAACCTCGAAACACTGCCGAAATTTGTAAGGAGTTTTCACTGTCACCATTCAGAAAAAAGGAAATGTATCGGGCTAGCAGGACCGTTTGAAGACAGTAGTAGTTGGAACTGTAGGAGTTGGATTACCTTGATATTCCAGTCTTAAGAGGCTCCGCAAACGTTTACTTTACCATATATATCCGCCTCGGAACCCCGGGGTACACGGACACTGACAGTTTTCCCAAAATGTCTCCTCTGTTTCTAACTGGGTTTCAATCCCCCATCAGACACATTCGCCTTTTGTCCGGCAGACAGGCGCCATGTTGACACAATAACGCAAGGAACGACGGGAGTCGCAGTTTACATCATTTACTGCACACACACGATTGCCAGTTTATTAGAAATACCGGACTACAACTGATAGAATGTCAGTACAATATCTCTTAAGTATTACTTACCTTTTGTTGTACCTGGTACTTTTAACCATATTGACTCTGAGAGACGAGACAGTCCAAGTAACTTCAAAACAGTGCTGATTTATTCAAAGGATCACAGGTAAAATTAACATTACACGCTCAGGTATCTTGCACCTCCAAACTGCTCACAGGCAGATGTAAGATGAAAGACCCTGAACCCACCAGGCCTGTACATTATATCCCCTCGGTTGGGCTAGCCCCATACTACACAGAAACGTCAACCGAGACGTCTCTGTTACCAGCTTTGCAGCTGGTCATAGCAGTAGTCAAAACATGAAGCAAATCAATGTGTGTGTCTGTTGATTAAGTGTTGTGTAGCTAAAAACATTCTCACGACCTCTAGTAACATGTTGTGACTTAAACATAAGAACATATTATGGCTAAGGCTACAGTTATACACATCATAATAATAATATTAAACATCCTGTCTGCTGACAGTCATCAACTCTTCTCTCTAGTTATCCTTGACCAGATGTACCCTGTAGAAACTCATAAGCATGACTAAGCATTTAACAGTCTAACTAGACATCCTATCTCCACTAAACATTTCTAATACATAAAGTAGCTATCCAATTTCTATCTGACTAAAAATACCTAACACTTTATTAAGTCTATGGTGTTCAACTTTTGTTGAAAGGCGGCGATTCACCTGGGCAATTTGTAAGCTGGACTGTACGAACTTTCTGCATTTTTGTGTTTTATTATGTCAGAGGGTTGTTCTAACATGCAGCTTTAGAATCAATGTTATTTTGGTCCAATTTTGGACCAAAACTTTATAAAAAAAATAAAATGAAAGAATAAAAAAAAGGCCAGTCTGCTGAAGTTAACAAAAACAGCGCTGCAAAACGCTGGACAGAGGTGGCTATTGATTCTGATTGTACAATATCGACCTGAAACAACTACAGCAAGAGGTACTGTATGTATGTCGTCATGGTAATCAGTGGTGTGCACAATATCAATCAGGCAGATGTTAACCAAAACCTGCCTGTGCACATGTCGATGTGTTCTTGGCAATTTACATATTTTTATAAAGCTGTGCTCTCCATTTATTAATGTCAGTTATTATCCTAGATGATAACTGGCTTCAGGATGTTATTCAGAAACAAACACTGCTGAATGAGCAAATAAACGCATAATGAAACCTGCTGAATGGCAAATGTGATTTGAAAGAGGTGGTGTGTGCTGCTCTGTCATTTTAAGTTAACTCAGGTAAAGTGACATATGATTCACCAGGCTTCTAGATGCATTTATAAATGTGTTTTGTTACTGCTGATCATTTGGTGACCGAGTGTGAGTCCAAAAAAAATAATCAAAAAAAAAAATCGCCGAGTTACAGTAATGCAAACATTGTTGTATCCTGTATGTATGTTGTTTGTCTCTATTACAATGCTTTGTTGGACTGGCCTTGTGTGTGAAAAAAATAATCTAATCTTAGTGGAACCCTAATATTTAGAAATCTGATTAAATCAATGTGTATAGCCCACAATAAGGCATGTCCACTCATATTTAATTAAAACATGCTACAACATTTACAAGTAACATTACAACTGTACAATGACAACATTGTTTATTTACTGATAGAAAATGTGTCTACAATACAGTATAAAATATAAAAATGAATGTTACTGATGCAGTATCTATCACTAAGATAGAGGCAGCAGATTTAAAGTATGAAAGAGGTAGGTGTGTGTGCTCAGGAGGGAACCCAGATGTTGCCATGCGTGTCAGGAGCCTGGCTGTACGGAATGTTCCAGATCCAAGGCTGATCTGGAAACACAGAAAGAAAAGAAGTCACTTTTTCCCAACAAATACAAAGGGACATTACATAAGACAAAATAGCAGATTGGCTAAAGCACCCCCAGAATGTAAATTCTAAATTAGCACCTACTGACAGCTTGGGACAGGGATCATGTTTATAGCTGTCATTAAACAGGAAATTGAAAACATTTCACATTTGTGTAATTTGTGTGTTTATGTTCCTATGTTGTTTTATTCCTGTATTGATATTATTTTAGTTCTTACCTTGCCCTTGTAAAGTACTTTGGTCAACCAGACATTGTTTTTAAAGTGCTATATAAATAAATTTGGATTTGATTTGATTTGATTTTACAACCACCTGTATACCAATATATTTCGGGTGGTATTGCTAATCAAGCCATGATGATCTTGCCATAATATTTCAACTGATTCATAATTTTCCAAAATGTGTTAATTTATTGAAAATAAAGAAACAAATTACTGCCATCTGGCAGTCAAATACAAAGTGAGAGAGCAAGAAACACACTGAATACTCCAGTCTGTTCACAAATACATGCAGAAGATTTTGTACACACACATACATAAGTGCCACATATTCCTGTACCTTTTGCAGCGTAGCATGTAGGGGGGAGGTCAAAGGGCACAGGGAAACCACATGAGGATGCAGAGACAGGAAATGGATTTTTGTTAACAGGGAAGGTCTTCATGTTCTGGGAAGAGACAACCATCACACCACATAAACACACTAATGCACTTTTATATCATCTGGAGTGCAGAAAAAATGACCGTCTGTTATTCAAAACATGTCAGTCTTCTTTTCCTACGCTGTCATTTGTGTGTTTTTATGCTGAAAATGTACAGAGGTGTGTACTGGATGACAACTTAATTGTGTGCAAGCTACATAACAGATGATTATAATCCAGTTCACACTACAGGCATCTTCTGTCTAGCAAACGTACTGTATGAGCACAGAGCTACGGTTTGTTCATAAATGTTGCTCTTACAAAGGCAGAAGGCACATAGAGGACTCCCAGCTCGTATGAACGAACCATCATCTGAGTGTTGTTCTTCTCAAGTGCACCCCATGCTGCTTTGGAAAGGTTGGCACTAAAAACACAGACACAATAGGCTTAATACTTCAGTACAGCGGTGTGTAGAGAAGGACAGGACCATTTTAGTTCATTTTCAGTAGGATTGAGTTTCACACAGTGCAGCACAAAAAGTTTCTTTTCATGAACAGTGTCTGCAGCTGGTTTGTTAAACTGATAGACTAGTGAGAAACAATGATACAATGCATACAGTACAAACACAATTAAAAGGTGGAACTGTTATAACAAAACCTGCCTTTCTGGTTCTCCGTAAGAAATAAAGTTTTTATAGGAAAAAAATTACCTGTATATAAATAAATTAAAAAACAAGAATGCAGATGACAAGTACTGTATTTGGACAGTTACACATTTTGTGTTTTCCAGCTCTGTGCTTCAGCACAATGAATTTGAAATTCAATCATGGATACTACATTAAAGTGCCAGGTGTCAACTTTCATTTGAGTAGATTTCCATCAATACAGAAAAAACAGTGTAAGAGATGCTATCCTTTTAACACATAGTGCCTGACATTTAGGGGCTCAGAAATAATCAGATACACATGAAGTCACACTAAATGATCATATTTAACATTGTGTGGAGAATCCTTTGCAGTCAGGGCTGCCTGAAGTCTTCAGCCCACAGACATCAGAAGCTTTGTATCTCCCCTGGTGATGCTCTTCCAGACCATGACTGCAGCCACACACAGCCCTGCTTGTTGTGTTGCCTTTAGTCTGGTCTTCGGCAGGTTGTTTCAGACTGAGATAAGGGGACTGACTCAACCAGTCAAGGCCATTCTACCTCTTCACCCTGAAAAGCTCTTTGGTTGTTTATGGTTGTTGCCCTGCTGAAGGGTGAAATGTTGTTAAGGGAGTAGTGATGCATGTGGCTGAATCTGAGCGCACAGAATGCTCCTGTGCACCTCCGGGATGTGCATCTTGTGCTGAATCCTCTGAGGTTCTGGTCATGAAGTCTTCTCCTGATTGCTGAGAATGTGCCCAACTGTTGACACTGGCAGATGCCTTTGATATCTCTAGACTTGTGAGCTGAACAGTCTGAACAGCTGCCCAAGAACCATTTAGCAGTGTGTCTAATTATTTCCCAGCCCTTGCAATTTGAGCCCTACAGGTTAAAAGGCTATACATCACACATAGTAATGTTAATATGAGACGTAAACCCACTGAGAATAAAAGGTGCGACTTGGCAGTTTAATGTAGTGTCAGCTATTTTACTTCCAATTTAATGAGTTGCGACACAGAGCCTAACAAACACAAACTGTGCCCAAATACTTCCAGTCTAAACTGTACATCTATGAGTGGGAATTTAGTGAAAGGCTAATGATAATAAATTTGGGGTTAAACATGATAAAATGGATTTTTGCTTCTGAAATAATGTAATGGTTTAAAGCAGTATGAAAGAAACATGCGAACACTATAAACCATATATACAAAGAGACACACAAGTAATTTCACTTAATAAAAATTAACAAATATGCAGTTAGCACATTCACCTTGTAACAAGGAACCAGGCAAGCTGAGTGTAATCTGGTGACGCCCTCATGTATGTCTTGATGTGTGGCATGGCATGACTTCTTCCTATTGAATTTGCCTTCCAACGGCTACACAAACACACATACTCAGAATATTTCATTCACCTGTTCAATTAAACTTGAAAAATGCAGTAATATAGACAGAGCCATGTAAACTGTAGGTAAATACAGTTCTCCCATTAGTTCTGTCTAAACTTAACTTGCAAACACACTTTACAGCAACAGCTGTCAGATATCTTTCCTGTATGCCAAAACTGACTGTTATGAATTTAGTCCCTAGGACTCAAAGATGCAGCCAGCAGACCCATTTAAGGCTCTAGGTTGGCAAGAAAAAAGGCCTCTAATCAGAGGTTGACAAGAGGAGTAAAGAAAACTACAACAATAGTAACCTACTGGTGATATAACAACCAGTGAACTGTTATTGACTGAATATTGATCAATAAGAGCAGTGAACGTACTAAAAGTAAGAGTGGAGCCAGCGCTGTTTCTGGGCAGTCTGGATGCTGTAGGGAAGAGATCCTCCCGCTGGAGGACAAAAGAGATTTACAAGACAACCAAACACACAACAGTCACTAAATAATAAGGGCCAATTTAATAAATACTTTCCAAAGTGATCAAAGTTAAACCTGAACTAGGTAAAATATCTATTTGCATGTGACCTCAAGGACACATGATATATATTAGTAAATTGTTTCAAAAGTTATATTACTCACCTGGATAGCCTTCTAAACTAGTCCTCACATCTTCTACTGATGGATAAAGCTGCAAAATGTCAACTTATTAGCTACTCACTTTAGTAATTCGATCCCCTCTACTCCTCATTTTTAACCTCTAGAGTCCTGAGCTTTGGAAACCCAAGCTGTGCGGTCCTCATATGAGGACGCAGGGACTCTAGAGGTTATGTATGGACATATAGTAAACATACAGTACATTTCTATATTTGACTAAAATCCTATCAGGCACATGACAAAAAAGGCAGAACACTGTCGAGAGCTCGCTAATACTAAGACAACCTAGCAGCAGTAGCAGTAGTCGTGGACAACCTAGTCTGTGTTATATTATCTTCTACTGTCTTTCTTATTACATTTGAATGCTGCACCATACAATCAACAGACCCATGGATGCATCATAGGACATGAACAGCCTACAATGAAGTTGGAGGAACGTACCAAGTGCATGGGTGGGTCTAGGCGAAGAGAAGATTTCCCCAGTGTGGTCAGGGTGCGCTGAAATTCCCCTGCCAACCACTTGGTCTTGTCCGGTCCCATGGAGCCAATGCTGGAGAACTGGCCAATCACAGGCCACCTTTCCTCACCAGAAATAGGTTCAGTGTGGTCATACAACAGCTAAAAGAAGAAGAGATGATAGAGACATGTAATTAACAGTTAAAGACTACATGAAAATTGGTCAATTTCACAACATTTTAAAGTGCATTCAATATGAACATTTAAAGGACCCTACCTGTGTTTTAGCTCATTTACTTCAAATTGAACATTCTAGGGG
Source organism: Monopterus albus (assembly GCF_001952655.1). Lineage (NCBI taxonomy): Eukaryota > Metazoa > Chordata > Actinopteri > Synbranchiformes > Synbranchidae > Monopterus > Monopterus albus. The sequence goes on along the minus strand of NW_018127897.1, from coordinate 4,441,522 downwards.
CTGCTGCTTATCATCTCCCAGAGTAAACCATATGTTTTTATGTATCAAATTCCAGGCAGCCAGAGGTTTCAGTTCATTTTGGTACAATATGAGAATCAACAAAAGGTTTGAAAGGTTATCAATCATAGTAAGCATGTTTGTTCAGCTGCTAACCAGCAATCTTTGTATTACAATAAAGAGTCACATTCCCGCTATCCTTTTGATCAGTGATTATTTCTAGGTTTAATTTCACAAAAATGACCATGTACACAAGGGACTGTAGTAAAATGTTGTCACATCTCGTCCCACAAAAAACTAAACGACATCAGCACGGAAGAGTTTTTAGCACTCTTTTTTAGCAATATAAAACCTAAGGGCATAAAATTTCTGATCGCTTCTGTCTTGGCCAACTGTATGTTAGCGACAAGTTAGCAGGAGAATAGTGGGATATAAGGGAACTAGAAGGAAAAAAAGAAACTCTTTACCTTTCGGAGCCTCAGGTGGCCCCAGCGCTCCATGTCTGAACCAACATACCTGCCTGGAGTTGAGCCGACCAAATACACTCTGATAAGAAAGAATAATGTTACAGTAACCTGTAATCCAGATGATGGCATTTATAAACAACTGCACAACCATCTTTTAAATACAAACTAGTGTAAATGTTTTATTGTTGGATATAGGAGCCATTGTCACATCTCTGTATTTTAGCGCAAAGTGTTCCACATCTGTATGTATGTACATGTGTATCTGTATGTGCCTTGTGCTTGTTTACCTGGACTCTGACAGGTCATGCTCTTTGATTCGCTGGATCCACTCCTCGAGTTCAGGCGCACGGTAAGCCGCAAGGTATTCCAGCAGGTCTCTCTTAAAGAAGGTGAGGGACTCACCTGCACTTGCACTGCTGCCTTTTGGTAACCGTGGAAACAGAGGGCTCATCCACATCCTGATTTAGAAATAAGAGATCCCAGGACATTTCTCTAACTAAACTCTACTGTGAAAGAAATATAAAACTACTGTCTTTCACAAACTGAATGGTCTGTTCTTTTCATGTGGTTGCCAAAAACCTTTCCTTGGTTCAATCAAGATTAAAAAGAAATTACAACAGACAAACTCACCCTTGTGTTTTCTGATACCAGTCAGCTCTGATGAGGTTGGAGGTCAGAATGATGACTCTGAAACCTTCCTCATACCACAGCAACATCATCTTCCTGCACAGAGACAATTTTAGGCTTTTTCATTTTTTAACAATGAGCTTTATCTTGTGCAATCTCCACTACCACTGCATCTGCTCAACTACAACACATGAATGTACAATAATTACCTCCACCAAGGAGGTTATGTTTTTACCAGTGTTTGGTTGTTCACAGCATAAGTCATCAAGTAATGAATGGATTAAAATCAAACTTTTTAATGGAGGGTATGGCCTGTGGAACAGTCCATTAGATTTTGGTGCTGATCCAGAATCACCCAGATCCAGAAAAATTTTAAAAGGATTCTCAAGTATTTTTTAAAAGGAGGAGGGCAATTTCAATATTTTTGATTCTACTCCATATATAATGCCTACAATGCTTGGACGAAAATGGCACAATAACATCCGGATAAGATCCCAGTAATATTCCAGATTTGCTGATCCAGAATGTTCATATTTATAGGACTCACAGAAAGCTCGCTACTGTGAGACAACAAATAATGCTACAGACTTGCAACTACTGTCAAATTCTAGCTAAAACTGTAGGGTGTTAATGCATTTGATGTAACTTCAAAGGTTATTGAGCTAGATTCTGAAGAAAACAGCCATTACTGAAATTGTTTTTCTTGTATAACTTTCAAACTAATAATGATATCAATGTGATTCCAAATGCCAGCAGCAGGTTTTCATGGTCAAGGAATTAATCATATTATGAGGGTCAAACTATGATGGGAATATTGCTTTTAGGTGGAATGGTATTATGGGGAAACTGAGCTGCCTTGGCAGAGGCTTACACTCTCTGAGTGCTGTCTAGCCTCATTCAGAATGCACAGGGAGTTTAAAAAGTGCAATAACAATAGACTTATTTCAAAGCATACCGTTTGACTTGCCACATCAGGAAAAGCTCAGTAACTAATAACTGTAGTGATGGCTCATTCCTAGTAAACCGTTTCAGTGGAGGAGCACATAGAAAATCAGGGAGATGAAACTAGTTCACCTAGATGTAATGCACTCATTGTTGATGCAGTTAACTACACTAATTGCATTGTTATTAATTGCAATTCTGTTTTCTGCTATGACAAGTCAAAATGTCTGCTGTGAAAATGGAGACAGAAATGCTTACGTGTGATGAGTTCCAAAAGCAATGTCTAGCTTGGCCTGTCAGGGAAAATCACACACACGTTAGTCCCATTTAAAGGAAAATCCAGGTCTGTGTAACAAGCATTTTTTAGGATCACTACAGCACTTTGCATATCAGATTGCATGTAGTTTGTAGTGCTGTTTAACTGCTCTGCGATGTGTTGACAGGTGCTTTTTGTCCACTCCATTCAAATCAATGAGGGGAAGCTCAATAACAGGCCCACCTGTTACTTGGCTTCCCCTCAAATTGCACCCTCTAAAATGACCACACAGTGTAATCAACAGCTCTCTAAAACAGCTGTAACTTCATGAGGGTAGGATTAGTTTTAGCTAGGTGTACCTAATAAACTAACATCTGACTGTATATGTCGTTAACCAAATTACATTGAGTGAGTCTGTACCTGGCAGAATCGAACATGCGGGTAGGGCTGAGCCTGCTGA
>NW_018127897.1:4423620-4438755 GCF_001952655.1 Monopterus albus | reverse complement strand
TCCTCCCTCTTATCTCCATGGACAATCAGAACTGGACGATCCCTGAAAACATGACCCAGAACCCGGGGTTAACACTGACATGCTTCGCCAGATTGCATAAATACAATAAGAGATAAATACAAAAATACTGGCAAGAGCCTTGAAAAATCATCATGCTTGTAAAAACCCTAAACCTAGCCATGCAAACAATCTCCTAAATGCTTCCCAGAGGCGTTTATACATTAACTGTACTCTCATTTTGAAATGTGAGTCACTGCACTGTGAGCAGCAGAAGTTCATACACAGTAACTTACGCTAACAAGAGTTTGTTAGAGATTGTTCAGGCTTTGAGTTTATGAGAAAGCTTCTCACATAAGGTACATGCATTTTCACCATATTCTACAAATCATGATGCGGACAACAGTTGATTCACTCTAATCAGAAAGATGGCGATATGTTTGTTATAATGTGACTATAGAAAGGAAGAAGCAGAACCTACCTAAACTCTGATGGGTACTGCTCAACCATCCAGGCAATATCAAAGCAGTAGTTAAACTGTAAAGAAAGACGGGTTATTAACTACCAAAACTCCCCACAGGCCTGGTAAAAAAACAGGACATAAAATTGTTTCTGCAGTCTACATGGTTATTTACCTGAACAGATTCTTTCAGGGTCCCGAATAATGGGGAGAGAATGTCTAGATAAAAGTAAAAACAGTAAAGATGACTAGACACAAGTAATTTATAAAAGAATGACTGTGACAAATGGTGGTAGCGTTACTCCTCTGATTTCAAACAGGGAAATCAGCAGTCATGGGGAATTAAAAACTCATTAAAACTTTCATTTTACTAGATGGTGTCATGAGGTCACACTGCTGCCCTTTGATAAAATCAAAAACCAAGAGGGAACCATGTCATTGTTAGCATTAAATGATGACAGAGATTTGACTCAGAAGCTTTCAACATAAACACTCAAACTGATAACCTTCTTCTTTGACAGTGGCTCTAAATGGTTGATTTGTTTTTCTCTTGAAATGTCAAACTTGGTTAAAGTCAACTCCTCTCACCTCTGATGTGCAGAGCTCCACTGTTGTATTTCCTGTCCAGACCTGTCACTTTGGTGAGGTGAAACCTGTAGATGTCATCAAGACAAGGAATACTGGACTCAAAGAAGTCCTCAGACTCGTCAATATAGTAGTGTCGGCCATGGGGACTGGGAGGGCTCTCACTCTCCACCTTCGCTTTCTTAGCTTTGGGGCTTGAAGGTGCCCCTTCTGGTAAATTACTGAGGATCTTCTTCTTTTCATTTGCATCATCATCATCACTGTCTGAGAGAGCCCAGCCTGAACTGCCTGACACCTCTTTCTTCTGCATTCCAGCTAATACAGGACTAGCTTCATTATTCACTGGATTTAACTGGTTCACCGCAGCTGTCTGTCTGGCCTCAGAGCCAGTGACAAGTGAGGATACTGGAGGTTTAGTTGGTTCTGGTTTGACCTCTTCAGTGGCTGATACTGATTCTAATTGGAGGCTAAGGGGAGAGGCAGACAGATGGGAGCTGTGCTTGGATTCAGTAGGTCGGTGCTTCTTAGGTGTTGTGATCCCGGAAGGAGGAAGATCGTCATCATCACTGCTGGAGATGGTCCACTTGCCATGCCGACTGTCCTGAGACATGCCTGACCAAAGATAATGAATTCAAATGTCAGTTAAGCAGCAGGATGGGGGATGGGGGCCGGAGGCTGAGCCACCAGTCACGTAACGTATTTTAGTAATTAGCTTACAATTACTTTTCATAGCTGTAACCTACTGTAGATTTCATTCTGAATGGTGGTTTGCAGCTAGGAGCTCAGCTCAGACTTATATGGTCAAATAAATATCATCAAAGAAGATACACAGTCTTGAGCAAAAGTCCAAATATAAAACATGAACAGGATTTTAATCATGACACAAAATTTACAAAAATACATAAATACAAATTAACTACACACAAAAATTGCATCGAAAACAAGATATCTTGTTTAGGATTAAGGAACAAATCTGCAAAAAATATACAAACAATACAGAGCGTGCAAGTAGTTCAATAAGTAACTAATAGAAACAATAAGATGATATCAGACTATTAATTATAGCCTAAATAATGAACTAGCCGAATGCGTTATTTGCTTTACCGAGTCAGACAAGTGAGCTGCAGACAGCGCAGGTTAATGGTGTTGGGAATACAGAAGCTGTTATCAATTCACCGCTAAACAAACTTCATACAATCAACGGTGCAATGGGAATACGAGTCCGGGTCGAAACTTTGCCTTTTTGAAGTTCCGCTGCTTTGGGGTCTAAATTGTTCTTCTTCTTCGTCTTTCGGCTGTTCCCGTTAGGGGTCGCCACAGCGAATAATCTGTGTTATCCACCATCTGTCCTCCCTTGTAACATGGAGGAAGTGGGATTAATAACCTATACCTTAACCAGCCTCTGGGGGCAAAAGATTTGTGGTGGCTTCACTTCTAGGACCTGTCAAGCTGTCCATCATTATATGCAATCAATGGGGGAACACAGAAGGAAGAAATCTAGTCTCCAGATCCATTTTATGGCCATGAAAGAGCTGCTATTTATTTTCTAATAAGATGGTGAAGGATGCTTGAACTTATTTCTATCACTCTCACCATAACCCCAGATTTTTTTTCCAAACTGCTCATAAACTAGTTAATCCAACCTTTCGTTGTGCCTTGGTTAGTTGTGTAACTGACTGTGAAATGTTCTTATTGCACTTTGCTGAAAAAGTGGACTCAATAAGAACATGACATAAAGTAAAATCCTTTGTTTTCAGATGGTGTTCACCCATTCCTTGAAATCATTCCTATTAAGTATTTGTTTCAAATAATGGATTGTGGCCATGCTTATAATGCTGGACAGCTCTCTGTCTACTGGCTTTGTCCTACATTATTTGATGTCCACCTGTGTTCAACAAGGTCTGAAGAAACCTGGGCCTCATCTCATTCTTTTAGATAGTTATCATCTCCATACTGTCTTTTATTGCCAAGATGGTTGAAAAAAATGTTTCCAGGCATCTTCATGCTGTTCTGGAAAATAATAGCATTTTAGAAAAGTGTCAATCTGGCTTTCGCCTCCTTTGATTCTTGCTGCCACTCTTCTGTCACACAACACTCCTGACAGCTTTCTCCACCCACTCCAACCTGCCTGCACTCGCCTCTTCACCTCTTTCCCACACTCCCCATCACACTGGACTGTTGACCCCAAATACTTAAACTCCTGCACCTTCTTGACCTCAGCCCCCTGTAAACTCACTGTTCCACTTCCCTCCCTCTCGTTCATACACATGTATTCTGTCTTACCACGACTTTCATTCCTCTTCTTTCCAGAGCAGATCTCCAGACCTGGGCTCTAAATTGTTAACTGCTCTAAATACACATAAACGATATAACATGAACACAGATGAACTAGCAGATGAATTTTCAAAAGCTGCGCTTAAAAAAAGAGGGGTATGTGTGGAAGTAAGTTATAATAATTAAATTAAAAGGAAACTGAAAGTGATATGGCAAGAACTGTGGGATAAAGATGACAAGGGTCGGTTCATAATATAATTTAGAGACACCAGTCAACCTAAGCTGCATGTCTTTGGACTGTGGGAGGAAGCCAGAGTACCTGGAGAGAACCCACGCAAGCATGGGGAGAACATGCAAACTCCACACAGAAAGGTCCTGGGTGGGGCCCGAACCCAGAACCTTCTCGCTGTGAGCCAATGGTGCTAACCACTGCGCCACCATGCTGCCATATAAATATAATATAATATAATATTCAAAGGAAAGTAGGAGAAATGAGAGGAAGTACTGGAAATAGGAAGGAGGAAGATATGGTATCAAGACTGAGATTTGGGCACACTGGTTTAAAAAGTACATTGAAGAAAATCAAGAAGCATACCACAGGGGAATGTGAAATGTGTAGGGTACAAGGAACTGTGGAACATGTTCTAATGAATTGTCCCAGGTTCAGGCAGGAGAGGGAATTATTCAAAAAATACAGTTTTAAGAGGTGGAATGAACTATAGTTTACCGGAGTTTTTGGGACAAAGGTCAGGGGATATAGGATACAGAGCACTTATTTAGGTTTTTAGAGAGCACGGGGTTACACAAGATAATATAAAGTGAACTGAGTGGTGTTATTTTGTTATAGTAGTAGGTAGGGGCCGTTCTGATTCACACTCCAGTCTGGAAGGTGGTGGTAATGCACCTAAAGCTGGTTGCCTGTCGCCATTAAAAAGAAGAAGAACAACAACAACAAAATGAAAACGAAAAAGAAGAAAAAAGGAATGCACTGTTAAGATTGGGCTTGCACGAGGCTCCAACTCCTCCCACTCTGTTCCTCATAGCATTCCTTCTCCCTCTAGCAAAGTTGAAGTATCAGAAAATGGAAACACTCAAGTAAAGTTCAAATACCTTAAATCTGTATTTATACAGTACTTCAGTAAATGTACTTGCCTCTGCATTTAAAGGCCCACACTATGACCTTCCTTTCTCAAAGAATGAAGAAGAGTTCGTGCAGGTACATATATAAATTTTGCAGGATTTTTGTCCTTCTGCCTGCTGGATTGTTGTGACAGCTTTTCTTTTTCCAGTTCCTCCAAGAGTTTTTGATCTATCTGACTGAGACAGAAGTGCTGTTGTCCAGGCCTGTGGACATCACTCTTTAGTCTCAACATGATGACACTGATAGTTTATGGATTTTATATAAAGATTTAAGTAAAGGGTGTGTTCTTGCTACAGTCTAATCTTTAATTGTGTTCATTTTGTACTGTGTTAGACTGCTATAATGTGGTGTTCAGCCATGAACGTTCTTCACCACAAAGCCTTTAGAATAAATAAAAGTTTGTGCAGCTGTTCCAACATCTATAAAGTTAGTGTTAGTGTGGCAGTCATGCCAATGAGCATTTTAACTCACTCTTCCAGGAAGCTTCTTCCTGCCAGCAGTTCACACTGTATGTTTGACTGGTAAATAAGATGGAATTTGGTCCTGCTGCTTTATTACCTTGATTCTATATTATTACTCTATAATCAACAGTCAACTGAAACATGACTTGACTGTGTTACAAAGTTAGATGTGATTCAAGTTCAGAAGCTGAGGATTTTTCTTTGAACCTGTGAAACCACTTTAACGCCTAATATAAAGAGAGGCCTTTAGAGTTGTTCTATTCAAGGTCAGTTGTGCAGAGCAAAAACTTTTCATGCAACCGCATAAATCCAGAGGTCTTGAAAGTGTTTATTGTTGGTTTGTGCTGCTTTATTTAAAAACATTTTAGAGTGTGCACCAGTAAAGCACAGTATCTGCTGACACAATAATTGACTTAAAGTGGGTCATGATTTAAAACCTGATTTTGAGAGCATGTCTTGAGAAGGGTCCCGCTGTCAAATTCTGTTTAAAGACCTTACGTTTTTGTGTTTTTGCAGCATTGAAACAACAGCAATCTTTTGTCCTAGTTTATATTCATTTATAACTGTACAGTCGGTGACATTATTACACCTCCAAGTTGTTGATTAACCGCCATTAAACAAAATAAGTGGGTTTTTTTTTTCATCCACACTGCAGCTCAGTAGGTGGCGGTAATGCACCTTAAGTTGGCATGCAAACCGTGAAAAAAAACTACAGAGGAAGAAGAAAAAGAAAGAATAATTTTTTTCTGTGGTGGTCGCCGGTTTGTGGAGTGTACAAAGAAAAAGCTTCACTACGTGTGTTTCTAAAGGATTTCAAAGTATGTCATTAAACTTAACCATCAACACAAGCAATCCGCCTCTAGGTAAGTTTCTGCCTGTGATTGCTGAACAAATGCTCCAATGAGTGTGTGCTGTGCATGCAGACGTTCAGTGACAGCTGTAGCGTGATCGTGTCATCCTAGCAAAACTATTGAAAAAAGGACACATATAGTCCATGTAGGCATTAGGGCAATTTGAGTAAATAAACAGCAAGTTATTATTTTGTATGCTGGAAGCCAGCTAAATTGGGTAGCAGGTGCAGGGAGCATCCCAAATGCCACGATTTGTTATTTTGCAAAATATTAATTCTCGTAACTTGACCCATATATGAATTGATTGGACGTTATGTCCATATACGTTTAAATGTTGGAGTGTAGGGTTATCTAACGTTATTTTACGGAGACTCGTGAGTCTTCAGCACTGGGTCTACAACAAGCTAACGCTATCTTGCCGTCGTGGCACTTGTAAAAGCCTCAACTTGTGGACAGTTCGTTAAGTTTTCCGCCCACCTTACACATGACTCGTTCACGTTAAACTTTCATTGTGAGAACATAACATAGTTAATTAATATGCAAACTGACTTTATGAACTTGGAATGACACATGGACAAATCATCGACTTCAAAGGGGCGTTCATATTGAATGAGTTGACACGCTGACATTAGCTCACACTGGTTAGCTTGGGTGTGTTGGTTTAGGATTAAGCGAGTTAACTTACACGTTGCTAAAATGTACCTATAGTTCGGTATATTGTATTAATATGTGGCGTGTGGCGTGTATTGTCTGGATGGCTTTCCAAGGGTTAGTGTGCCAGTGCATTATTTGTACTATGATAATCCAGTCTAATGCCTAACATTAGCATTGACCGTGTCCAAACAGCGCCTCTGTGAGGTAACACTGGGGGCAGCAGGCTGATGCAAGCATCTTGAAACGTGGAGCACCAGTACCATTACTGGAAAGTGGGATGTGTATATGCATAAGACGAATAGAAAGTAGGAGATGCAAAAGTATTTTCGGATTGGACCATAAACCCTTGCTTCATTTCAAACATTAGTCATATGAAAATCATAGACTCTGAATTTCAATTTCTGGTTAAGGCTGTTGAGCTACAGTATGTTTACCCAGAATCACAGCACACGCTAACATAAATTTTCTCCTCTGTCCTGTAGGGGCACTTCTGGCAGCAGAGCATTTGAAGGGCAGTGTGCAAGTGTCGGTAGAGGAAGGCAAAGACACCCAGCTTCACATCTCAGAGTATGTGACACAATTGTTTCATTAAATTTCAAGCTCAAGCATGCAATCTGGAACCAGACAACTAAGTGACAGTGTATAGAAAATGCATGTACATATGCTATAGGGTTAGAGGCTGGTTATTGCTTTAATGTTTTTATTATCAATTCTCTCTGTGTTTCCCTCAGTGCGATCCAGTTCACTGATGGCAACTCTATCAGTCGGTACTTGGCTCGGGTGGCTCCTGCTCTTGGCCTCTATGGAGCCAACATGATGGAGCAGACTGAGGTTCGTATGTTTATTTTGTGTGTGTGAGATTTTTTTTTTTTTAACAGATTGAGGTTCTTGTTATTCATTTGAAATGCTGTCTGACATCTGCAGATTGATCACTGGTTGGAGTTCAGTGCTCAGCGACTGTGTTGTCAGGCTGATTTGAACTTGGCACTGAATGAACTGGATAAGGCTCTTTCCTCCTGGTTGGACATGCCCTCACTCTAGCTGACCTGTCTATCTGGGCTGCCCTCAAAGGTCAGTTCTATCCACAGTGTAACAGTTTGAATTTCTACCTGTGTTTTTTTTTCTTTGTTTCTTTCACTGTGGGGTCTTTGTAATAAAACAGATGAAGCACTACATGTTATGGTTGTTTCTCTGCAGGTCATGAGGATTGGGCAAGCCAGGGAAAATCCTTTGCCCATGTCAGTCGCTGGTTCTCTTTCCTGAGCTCACAGGTTCCCTTCACTGCTGTGGGCAATAAATATGCCAGTAAGAAAGCTCCAGTAAGCAAATCTAATGTAAGTGTAATGTTAGTCACTACCAAGAGGCCTTGCCAAACTTTTTTTAAAACATTAGCAGAATGAGAGTGTTTGTTCCTGTAAGGTCATCAAGTTGATCTGAACTGAAATTTGAGGTAAACTGTGAGGCTGTGTGCTTAAGAAGACTGTCCCATTTTCATACTGACAAAACTATGATGATTTGATTTTATTGTTGTTTTGTAGAATTGAGTTTGTCTTTTTCTTTAGTGTCATGGTTTGGTTTCTTTTCTTTGTAAAGCATAAATTCTCTGAATCATATTGTCAGGTGGGCTAGTAAGTTAGGTACAGAGTCACAATCTGACATGGCAGCCTTGTATACTAGACACAGGGTTTATCTGGCTCATTTTTGAGTGATAACGAACTGGTATAGAAATAGCTTTGTCCCAGCAGCTATCATTCGTATGAATAAGTCATAGGAATGGTGCTAAATAATGGATTTTTATGTGTCATTATCCTCATTTGTACACTGAAGGTCCAAAGTGATGATGCAGTTGTGGAGCATTTTGCACCTTTGTACTTTGTAGTATGGCACTTACATTGTATTTTTCTGTGGGTGTGTTACTATGACTGTTTTACTGCAAGCCAAATTTGCCAACATTTACAAATAAAATGACTTGAACTTGACTTGTGAAGTAAGGGTGAGCGTTGTGATCAGGGGATTGAGACTTTTGACTTCACTGGAGCTTGCTATGAGAAGAAGTAATATAATAGCTTCAAAATGAGTGCAGGTGTCTTGTATTCCTGACAGGTTTTGTCTCTGTTTGACAGTTGAATGAGAAGAAGCAGGATGTTGGAAAGTTTGTGGAATTGCCAGATGCTGAGATGGGAAAGGTGGTGGTTCGATTCCCTCCTGAGGCCAGTGGGTAAGGCATGATCTCAATTTTAAACAACCATTATCTCTGCAAGTGTAAATTGGTAGTTTTGCCCTTTAACAGGGACTTTTTTCTGTCTTTCCCTCACTAGATACCTGCATATTGGCCATGCCAAGGCTGCTCTGCTCAACCAGTACTACCAGGTCACATTTAAAGGCAAGCTCATCATGCGCTTCGATGACACCAACCCTGAAAAGGAAAAGGAGGACTTTGAGAAGGTTAAATGTTTAAAGTCTCAGTGCAAATGGAGAAACATAATTGTGAAAACTGGTCACCATTTCCAAACCACCTGTAAAAAACTGAAAGTAGTAGTGCCGAAAACATGAGTTTCCTTTTATACCTACATGCCTCTGCTTCTTCTCAGGTGATCCTGGAAGATGTTGCCATGCTCCAGATCCGTCCAGACCAGTTCACCTATACAAGTGACCACTTTCCCACCATAATGCGAATGGCTGAACAGCTGCTTGCTGAGGGCAAGGCATACATTGACAACACCCCTCCTGAGCAAATGAAGCAGGAGAGGGAGCAGCGCATTGAGTCCAAATGCAGAAATAACAGTAAGGGAGACCAGGGACATATGACATGATTACCAGTCACAGTGAATACTGGGAGTACAATATGCAAATTTCGGAACCTTTTGAAGCTATATTTTTGCCACGTCTGTCTCTCTTCTGTAGCGGTGGAGCAGAACATGAAGATGTGGATGGAGATGAAAGCTGGGACTGAGTATGGTCAGACCTGCTGCATGAGGGCCAAGATTGACATGAACTCTAACAACGGCTGCCTGAGAGACCCCACCCTCTACCGCTGCAAGAACACTCCCCACCCTCGTACTGGAAGCACCTACAAGTAGTTAACTTATTAATCTAATTTATTTAAAAACAAAACAACAACAGTTTATGCTTTAATTTCTGAAGTATTTTCAACCAGTATTTGAAATGTAGTACAATATTAATTGTCAAAATGATCTGTGTCTTCTCTTCCAGAGTTTACCCAACATATGATTTTGCCTGCCCCATTGTGGACAGCTTGGAGGGTGTGACCCATGCTCTTCGGACTACTGAGTACCACGATCGTGACCAGCAGTTCTACTGGATTATTGATGCCCTGTGCATTAGGAAGCCCTACATCTGGGAGTATGCCAGACTCAACCTCAACAACACTGTGTTGTCCAAGAGGAAGCTCACTTGGTTTGTTGATCAGGGATATGTCGATGGATGGTAGGTTTAGAGGAGTTTCCTTGTTATTCTTTTCTTTTTCTTTGACTTTTTTCCTCTCTGCTCCCCCATGCTCTGTTTGGACTCTTTTTCATTTTGTGCTCCAGGGATGACCCTCGCTTCCCCACTGTCAGAGGAGTTCTGAGGAGAGGAATGACTGTGGAGGGTCTGAAACAGTTCATAGCAGCCCAGGTATGTCTGTCAGCCAGTAGAGATGGGAAGGAGGATGCAGTATCTCTTTTGAAACAAAGTTCAGCCTGCTCTTATTGTGCAAAGTCGGCTGGGCATGGGTTGGCGTCTGTTTCTAGATTTGGTTCTTCAAAGTTGGTTTAAAATTTATCTGATGGTTTAAGACCAGTTCTTCAGAAATGCAGCTTATTAACAGATAGTGGATTATGATTAAAATGTTTTAGAGAGAACCCCAGACATGAAGTCATTTTCAGATACATTTGGCTTGATTACTTGGAGATGCTGTATAATGAAAGAATTCTGGTATTTATTGCTTTTTGTTTCCTTGTCACCTTTGCCTGCTCCTGATGATGGTTTTAAAGTAAAACCGAAAGCTTTAGAATATTGCAACAATGCCATTGTCCTTTCTGGGGCAACTTTATTCTTAAATGAGAAAAATGTTTATATAATTGTCTTTTTTTTTATGGGATCATGCAGGTCACTGAGAAATAATTCTGATGTAGATCCATGGTAATTATGCCAATCTATACATATTAAACTGTAAAACAAAATAAAAGTTGGTACCCTAAAAAAGAACCAATCCAGATCTTGAGATACTAGGAACAAAAAGGCACAATAGAAGATTCCTTCATTTAAAGTGTGAGTGCAAGATACTGACTGTAACTTCATCCATTGTTATCAGTCCCTAAACTGCATTACAAGAACCCAGTTAGGTATTTTACCCTGATAGCAGCAGGTTAGCCTGAAAAATTAAGCCAGAATTATAGCCCAGTTGTTTACAGATCTTGTTTTAGTTCTTTAATACTTAAAAAAATGTATTAAAAATCTCTTAAAAACAGGATGCTATAGTCTGTGCTAACAGGAAGTCATGGTGTCAACATACACTTCCATCAAAATGTTTTATATAATTTTCATAAAATGCAAAAGAGTTTTAAAAAATATTGTATTGGTTTGCTTTTCTTTTATCCTGCTCCTCCTAGGGCGGATCGCGGTCTGTGGTGAACATGGAGTGGGACAAGATCTGGGCCTTCAACAAGAAGGTACACTTTTCCTCTTTGTTATATCACAGCTCAGTTTCTTATTAATATTGGTTTGGCTCTGCTCTAGCAGTAAAAAATAAATACTGTATTTAGATCTGTTTACTGTAGACCAATGGGCAGTGCAGAGCGCTAGAAAGACTGATTTCTTAATCACACAAATAAAATGATAGATTTTTTTTTTTTTTTCATATTTATAAACAAGTTATTGACATGACCCCAGCTTACACTGGAGCTTAACTCTCCCTACAGCAGTGCAGTTATATGTAGAAAAAAAATCTTTTCACTGTCTAAATTAAAAACATATAATGCAACTTATTGGACTGGAGCTACAGCACTCACATTTGAACCAGTGTACTTCAGAATCAGGTTTTTGAATTGGATCTTTTAAAATACAATTGGGCCGGTGAATTAGTTTTTGCAGCACAAGATGCCATGGTAAAACCTAATTTGTGTTAGATGAAGACTCTTAATTATCAGGTTATCTTTTAACACTGTAGATGCTTAGCTCAATTGCAAACTCCACATTGATCAGAATAAAAGAATAAAATGTACTGTGTGAACAAGCTACAAGGCTTCAAGGCTGAAACCTGTAATTGACTGAGATTCAGAGAGTTGCCTGTGGGGTTCACTGCTGGCATGGCTTCTTTCTGCTTCGCTGTTCTCATTCTGTGAAATGCTCTCATTTGCCAGCTCTTTTCCTGCCTCATTTCCCTGCCATCAACCTCGATGTAATCCCCAGTAATGCTGATAATCTCAAAAACCAAACCAGCTGCTTTAATTCATGTCCCGCCGTTGTTTGCGTTTATGTTGTTCCCCCCCATGTTCATCAGTCTGGATATCAGTGTTGCTTCTTCTGTGTGGTTTTCCTTGCTGGCTCTTGCTGCTTCATTCCTAGGTCAGGTAGAAGGTGTGAAGATGAGTGGGCACCAGACTTCAGTTTGAATTAGATGCAGTTTTTAAACTTAACACTACAGACTGGTCTTACTTGAATTTTGATTTGTGGGGCTAAATCCAGACTGGTTGGATTGTCACGTGTCAGGAACAAGACCCCATACATTGATAACATTTGGCTTAATGGTGCGATTTAGGAACTAACAGCTGCCTCTGTTTTTGCAAAGGGCTACATTTGCATGTTCAACTAACCTGCTCCTCTGTACCCTCTTCAGACAGTGTCATGCCCCCCACAGTCTTGTACCTGTGTGGCTTTGAAAGGGGCAGTTTGCTCACTAGTGCCCCACACAGTTGCTGATGAACACATACCTTTAGGTATTTTGGTTAAACACATTGCAACTTCAAGTGAAATTCAACTGTCCCTTAGTTTCCTTTACATTTTCACACCCCAGGCTGACATGAAAAGAGCAAAAAAAACTGGGGCTTGGTTAGGGATAGTATGAGAGACCAGCAAAAAACAGGAAGGTGTAATGATGAGGGGATGCTCTGTAAACCGTACATTCTGTGTAAATGTGTCTCTACCGTTTTCCTTTCTCTCTTCCTCCCTCCTTGTATTAGACATTAAACAACATCTCACTCTTCTGTTTCCAAGCTGCCAGTTAGCTATCTGAAGGTACTCCTCCACCTCCTCTGCTCCTCTTCCTCATGTGCACCTACTCTCTCCCTGCTTTCACCATGGGCTGCTTTATCTGAGAGTCCAACAACAGCTTTGACTATTTTACCAGCCAATCCAAAGTGTAGCTAGTATGAATATAGATCCACCCAAAAAAAACATGCAGTTGTCTGTCAACAAAGAAAAGCAGTAAGAAGCAAAGGGCAGCAGAGTAATGTAGTGGTCAGAGACATGTCATTTGAGTCTTGAATGTGGATCTCTGACCTCATTGTGGAGGACACAGTAGAGGAGAAATGACAGGATTTAATGAAGTGGTTGGACAAACAACTTTGAATAAGACCCCTGTGTAAATTCTCACCCTGTGTCACAACACAAGAATTAGTAATATCTTTTGCACACCATGTTTTGTACTTGGTTGTTGCATTCATTACTTAACTGTTCTCCTCACTTAGTTTCATAGATACTGGGTGATGTATTCTGACTGTGGCTGATACTGAAGTAATGATCATGAGCTGTTTGCACTGTTCTTTCAGACTTGAAGACTTCATGCCTAAAGCATATAGTGACATCTATGTGGCAATATTTATTAATTAAACAGGCCTGACGTTTGTCAAAATTGGACACCTGTATAGTGGGGAATAATTTGAAGCATTGAATTTAACTAACAAATTAATTTTACAAAAACTGAAATTAACATTAAATTAAACATTTATTTTTAATTTGATAATCTGCTCATCTATTTTTTTTAATGTCTCTGTGCTGGTGATAGCTGTGGCCAGAGGCTATTCTGGCTATTCGTATTATACTGTATGTCCCACTCTTATGAATGCAGTATCTCAGGACATGACCATTGAACTGCATTCAGTGTAGTATTAAAAAGGTCTTTAAAAAGTACATTTAATTTGTTGAACATTACCCAAACCCTGCAAGCCCGATGCTTGCAGTAAAACAGAGAATGTTCCACTGTGAAGCCCTTGTGAGTCGGCTGTTGTTCAGTAGGTAGAGCAGGTCAAAGAGGTCAATATAGCTTAAGGGTCCATGCCAATGGTATGCAAGTGCCATTGTCTATTAAAGACAAATCTCTTATAAGTATAGTCCATTTCTGTGTTGGGGCTGATTAAAAGTTGGATTTTAGAGATGAAAAGGCCAACTGGTTGCATAAACCACAATGGTCAAGTTAACTCCAAAGTCCCAGGACATTATACTCGGTGCTGACGCCTTCTACCTTCATGCCTTCCTCACAACTGTTTCCTTACTGTTTTAAGCAAGCATTTGAGCAGTTATCTTTCTATTTATTGATTACACCCACTTAATTTAACATGCTCATCACTTATAGTACCTGTCAAATGTTTGGGATGACCTCCATGTTTCCAGTTGTTATTGGTGTAATCCAATAACCATACAGTACTTGTCATTCTTTCTACAACTGAAATCAAATACTGTCCAGAAATTCCTACTGGTAGGTTGCTTTGCTTTCATTCTTCATGTGGAAAGTCTGGATGATATGCTACCATTTTATTCCACAGACCATCTTGTTTTGTTCTTTTGCACAGCCTGGAGGTGTATTTTTGGCTCTTCACCCTGTTATAGGATGAAACACTGAAAAGGTCTAACTTTCTTTGTTGATTTCCTTTCTCCAAATAATGCTTCAGAGGGTGAAAAACGGTCTTTTCTAACACCACCTTTGTTGTCATAAGTCATCAACAAAAGTTGCGACACCTCTAGGAATTGTTTGAAACTGTTTTCAAGGCTTAATTTTCTTCCACAGCTGCAGAAAAGATGGAAGTTACCTTTTTACATGATCCCTGGGGGGGAAAAGGACCCGCTTTTTAGTGACATTTGCTTACATTTTTAGTTTCTGGTGACTTTTTTCTTCCGGCAGTTTATTTATTTAACCACCAAACTTGGAGACCTGGGCATCAGCACCTCCCTCTGCAACTGAATTCTGGACTTTGTGACCAACAGGCCTCAGCATGTTAGGTCAGATGACACCTGCTCCTCCATTATCCTCAACACCGGTGTACCACAGGGCTGTGTGCTGAGCCCATTCCTCTACTTCCTTTTCACCCACGACTGCAGGCCTGTGCATGGCTCCAACACCATCATCAAGTTTGCAGACGACATCATGGTGATTGGCCTCATCAGCGAGAACGATGACACAGCCTACAGGGAGGAGGTACAGCACCTGGCTGTGTAGTGCGCTGACAATAACCTGCTCCTTAACGCTAACAAGACCAAGGAGCTCATTGTGGACTACAGGAGGGAGAAAGGAGGCACACACACAACCCCATCTATATTAACGGGATGGTTGTTGAACGTGTCTCCAGCTTCAAATTCCTGGGGACGCACATCTCAGAGGATCTGTCCTGGACCACCAACACCTGCAGCTTGATTAAGAAGGCTCACCAGTGCCTCTTCTTCCTGAGGACACTGAAGAAGAACCAGCTGTCTTCAGCCATCCTGGTGAACTTCTAC
>NW_018127897.1:4422827-4423590 GCF_001952655.1 Monopterus albus | reverse complement strand
GGTGGCAGCGGGTGTGGAAAACTGCCTACCACATCACAGGGACTCCACTTCCAGTCATTGAGGGTGTTCACAGGGAGCGCTGTCTCTGACGTGCTCGCAGCATTCTCAAAGACTCCTCTCACCCTGCTCACAAACTGTTTGACCTCCTGCCCTCTGGGAGGCACTTCAGGAGCCTCTGGATCTAAACCAGTAGAGTCAGGAACAGCTTCTTCCCCACAGCTGTCACCTTACTGAACTCTGTCCCCCGTTGACCTCCACTGCCTTTTTCTATACCACTACACACACCTCACCCCTTCTCATCTTTCCTCCCAGGACTAATGCAATACACTTCTGTTACCTGTAGCACTGAAGTGATCTGTTAATTTGCACATACTCACAGAATACTGCTGTTATTCATTTGCACACTGTACTGTACATATGCAGATACTGTATATTTATCTTTGCAGTATTTACATCCATTGAACTGTTCATTCATGTAACTTATTCTGCACTATTTCATTCCATTTCATCCCATTGCACTAGTGCTTTATAAGCTTAATGTACTTTATCCATTATTTGTAATTTGATCCATAAAGTCTGTTGTACAGTGGGTACGGAAAGTATTCAGACCCCCTTAAATTTTTAACTCTCTGTTATATTGCAGCCATATGCTAAAATCATTTAAGTCTATTTTTTTCCTCATTAATGTACACACAGCACCCCATATTGACAGAAAAAACACAGAATTTTTGACATTTTTGCAGATTTATTAAAAAAGAAAAAC
>NW_018127897.1:4418588-4422228 GCF_001952655.1 Monopterus albus | reverse complement strand
GGGGGGCTGCAGTGATGGTTGACTTTCTACAACTTTCTCCCATCTCCCGACTGCATCTCTGGAGCTCAGCCACAGTCATCTTTGGGTTCTTCTGTACCTCTCTCACCAAGGCTCTTCTCCCCCGATAGCTCAGTTTGGCCGGACGGCCAGCTCTAGGAAGGGTTCTGGTCGTCCCAAACGTCTTCCATTTAAGGATTATGGAGGCCACTGTGCTCTTAGGCACCTTAAGTGCAGCAGAAATTTTTTTGTAACCTTGGCCAGATCTGTGCTTTGCCACAATTCTGTCTCTGAGCTCTTCAGGCAGTTCCTTTGACCTCATGATTCTCATTTGCTCTGACATGCACTGTGAGCTGTAGGGTCTTATATAGACAGGTGTGTGGCTTTCCTAATCACGTCCAATCAGTATAATCAAACACAGCTGGACTCAAATGAAGGTGTAGAACCATCTCAGGGATGATCAGAAGAAATGGACAGCACCTAAGTTAAATATATGAGTGTCACAGTAAAGGGTTTGAATACTTATGACCATGTGATATTTTAGTTTTTCTTTTTTAATAAATCTGCAATAATGTCAAAAATTCTGTGTTTTTCTGTCAATATGGGGTGCTGTGTGTACATTAATGAGGAAAAAAATGAACTTAAATGCAATATAACAAAGGGGGTCTGAATACTTTCCGTACCCACTGTATATTGTACATTACCCTACATATCTCACTGTAAATATCAGTTGTACATTACTATTGGTAATTTAGTACTGACTGTACATATTGTAGATACTGCGCACTCAGCGATGCTGTTATTGCACTTCTGGTTAGATGCTAAACTGTATTTCGTTGCCTTGTACTTGGGTAATGACAATAAAGTTTAATCTAATCTAATTTGTTTTGTACCATTTAAGGCCAAAATAAAAACTGGAGACATGGAGGTGATCTTTAATTTTTGACCGGTAGTGTAGCTTTCAGAAATACTTCATGCTTTGTTTCCTGAGGTTAGAGGTCACTGTCAAATTCAATGCTTACAGAAAATCTGCATTTTGTCAGCATGTCCTGATTATTGATATGATTTTTTAATGTTTTTTTCTGCAGCCACTGTCACTTTAGTATAAAAAGAAATTAAAAAGAACCTTGGAAAAGATACCTTGGAAACATCGGTAAGAAGAGAAATAATGAGATCAGTAATAACCACAAATATTTAAATTGGATGCTATAAGCTAAACAACAGTGCTCCTGCTGGGCTGATGTTTAGCCTGGTTTTAAACACATTCAGTTGTTATTTTGGCTCCTCAACACTCAAGCTGTCTGGTAAAATAGTGAAAGTGGATGTTGGCCGAATAAAAGCTTTATCTCCATGACCTGCATATAATGATGGTTCACTCGTGAAATCAGCTTCTCTTCACTGGTCTTTCTTGTATGTGTCTGACTTCCTTCATTTGACATGATCTGAGCTGGTGTTGTTTTGTATAGATTTCTTTGGTTTATTTTTAAAGAAAATTGTTTTTGAATAAATCTGCATCATTTTCTGCTGAATCCTTTCATTATTCAGCACTTTGTGGAGATGGACAAAAAGCACTGGTCATCTTTTACTGACCTGTGTGTGTGTGTGTGTGTGTGTGTGTGTGTGTTAGGTTATCGACCCAGTAGCTCCCAGATACACAGCTCTGTCCTCCTCCTATGTTGTTCCTGTTTCTGTCCCAGAGGCTGCAGAGGAGATGAAGGAAGTGGCCAAACACCCTAAGGTTAGAGGACTCTGTCTCCCTCTGCTACACATGTACACAAATACTCTTTTTACTTAGCACAGTGGGCTCATAACACTTTCATTTGAACTTTATTTTAAAATAGTGACTGCTCTTTGCTTACACTTTTACTGGACAGACGCTGCTGTGTGAAGCACACCACATTTCTGACTAAAACATTCTGGCTAGGAGGGATTCCTACCTTTGTCAAATTTCTGTGTACTTGAAATAAGGATGGTTTGTCACACATGTACAGTAGGCACATCCACTGTATCACTACTTTGCTCTGGCTCCTCAAACATTACTTCCAAATTGTCAGTAAAAATCATGC
The DNA here is from genome assembly GCF_001952655.1 of Monopterus albus. Lineage (NCBI taxonomy): Eukaryota > Metazoa > Chordata > Actinopteri > Synbranchiformes > Synbranchidae > Monopterus > Monopterus albus. The sequence continues at coordinate 4,420,165 of NW_018127897.1, read as the reverse complement.
CTGTGGACATCACAGTTTGTGATGGTTTTTTCTTGCCTTTTCGTTTTGTTGCTGTACTTGGCCTCAGCACCATTTGCCTGTTGGTATACTCCAACCGATACTGTATAACAGTTGGTCTATGGAAAGTGTATCGACTCCTTGTCTGAGCTCCTCATGATATTTGCTGTCTGATATGTTCTTGTCACTACTTTCCAGTTACTTTTTGCTAAACAAGTAAACCTTTTGTCTTCAGACCTTCCTTTCCTCATGTGAATGCACCTCCAGGATTATAGATAATTGTGATTTCTAACAATATTATAAAACTATAAAAATAAGCACTAATGTGTTGAATCATGCTTTAGCCACTATATATTGAGCAAGTTTAGAGTCTCTGAGCTGACTTTGGTAACTTATCAAAATGAACTGTGTACCTGGAAGGTACATAAAACACATTTTAAAATGTTTTAGCTTCACTTGCATGAATAGGGAAATGGTGAGTGGCAGTGGAAGCCTTGTACTAGTACACATGCCAGTTCTGAAGCCATTTATATGCCCATCCAGAACGCAGAGGTGGGCATGAAAGAGGTTTGGTATGGACCTAGAGTTCTGATTGAAGGATCTGATGCTGAGACCTTCTCAGAGGGTGAGGTGGTCACTTTCATCAACTGGGGCAACCTCATCATCACCAAGATCAACAAGTATGTATGTTTATTGCTCAGGTAATCTATACAGTTTTTAATAATCCCATGGTTTGTCCAGTTGTTCATGTTCTCACCCTTTCTCACCTCTTAGAGGGGCTGACTCTAAGGTTGTGTCCATGGAGGCTCGTCTGAACCTGGACAACAAGGACTATAAGAAGACAGCAAAGATCACATGGCTGGCCAACACAACCAGTGCCCCTCTGCTGCCCACCATCTGCATCACCTACCAGCCTCTCATCTCCAAAGCCGTTATGACCAAAGATGATGACTTCAAAGACTACATTAATAAAAACAGCAAGGTCTGTTCTGCATTGTGTCTTCTTTTGTTAATATACAGTATATACAGCACATCGGCTTTGGTCACTTCATATACATATATATATACATGTATCCCCCACTCGCCTCCCACTTTGGGGCAGTCTTATATTTCTTCCTTCAAGCTCAGGTCCTTTACTAGAGGCCTGGGAGCTTGGGCGTCCTGCGCAGTATCTTAGCTGTTCCTAGGACTGCACACTTCTGGACAGAGATCTCAGATGTTGTTCCTGGGATCTGTTGGAGCCACTCACCCAGTTTGGGGGTCACAGCCCCCAGTGTTCCTATTACCATGGGGACCACTTGTGCCTTCACCTTCCACATCTTTTCTAGTTCTTCTTTCAGCCCTTGGTATTTCTCAAGATTCTCGTGATCCTTCTTCCTGATGTTGCTATTGCTTGGGATTGCTACATCTATCACTACGGCCTTCTTCTTCTGTTTGTCCACCACTACTATGTCCGTTTGGTTGGCCATTACCAGTTTGTCACTTTGTATCTTGAAGTCCCACAGGATCTTAGCTTGGTCATTCTCAACCACCTTTGGAGGTGTATCCCATTTTGACTTTGGGACTTCCAGCCTGTACTC
>NW_018127897.1:4405911-4418059 GCF_001952655.1 Monopterus albus | reverse complement strand
TATATGTATATATGTATATATGTATGTATATGTATATATGTATGTATATGTATATGTATATATGTATGTATATGTATATGTATATATGTATGTATATGTATATATGTATATATATGTATATGTATATATATACACATTCTTTCACTGATTCTTACAGTTGGAGGAGAAGATGCTTGGAGATCCCTGTCTGAAGAACCTGAAGAAAGGTGACATCATCCAGCTCCAGAGACGAGGCTTCTACATCTGTGACCAGCCCTATGAGCCAGTCAGGTCAGGGAAAGGACCTCTGTTTTCTTTATGTAAATAAAAACAAAGAAGAATATTGGTTCATTCGCAGTGGAGATAATCAGATACCTGGGTCTGACAGTACTATCCCTGTTTTCTGCTGTGTTCTGTAGCCCTAACAGCTGTAAGGAGAGTCCCTGTGTTCTGTTCTATATTCCTGATGGTCACACCAAGGAGATGCCAACTTATGGAACGAAGGATAAGAGCAAGATCCAGGTCTCCAGTGACACAGTGAGTGCTTTTGAATGAAACCCCCTTGAGATGTTTTTAATTTTACACCAATGGTCTGCATCTTTTAATTTGATTTCTAAGACCCGTCAGACCTGATCAGCATGAAAACATTTAACTCAAGCTATAATCCAGAGCTCTGCCCTTTACCTCCAAATAAATAAATTGTTTAAACACTAGTCTGAGCTTTTGTTTCATGGCATTCACTAGTTATGAATGTGAAATTACTGATCCACTCTTAGCTGGAGGAGCTTCCCTCCTATCAGTGTGTTCAGGCTTGGAATGGAAAAGATTTGGGCTCACACTGCAACAAAAATCACAGCACAACTTTGCAATAGAAGTTAACTGGGGACATCTGCAGATCACTAATCTGTCTAACCGGTAATGCTTGGCTTGGTAAGGTTGACCAAATGATAGATAGGCTTTGAGTTCAGATTTAATGACACCAGTAGCCCCAGAGTCTTTAGTCACAAAAGGCTAAAGGAACCTGCAGTTATGTACTTGATGTCTGGGCTAAACTGGTACCTGTCCCCCTTTTTTTTTTTTTTTTTTGCGCTTTTCTTACCCATCTGCCTTTCTCCCCTTAGGCTGCAGCCCCTACCGAAGCTGCCTCAACTTCTGCTCCAGCCTCAGCTATTGGCCTGTTCTCTAGCATTGTAGCTCAGGGTGAAGCTGTCCGCCAGCTAAAGACTGCCAAGGCCCCAAAAGATGAAGTTGATAAAGCAGTTCAGCAGCTGCTTTCTCTAAAGGTACATTGGCCATATCGAGAAGTATTTAAACTAAGTAAAGACAGCTAATTTAATCATTCATTTGAGTTGCACTCTCCTTTTTTCACTCTCTGCAGTCACAGTTTAAGGAACAGACAGGCATGGACTACAAGCCCGGCATGGCCCCTCCCACATCTGCTCCAGCCCCACCCACATCTTCAACAGACTCCGTCTCTTGCCCGTTCACCCGCGTTGTCCAGCAGGGCGAGCTGGTGAGGAAACTGAAGGCAGAGCAGGCACCTAAGGTACCTGGATATTAATCATGCCCACAGCCTGTGTGTAATCACTGTTTCTGTTCGCATGTCCATGTCCATTCATTGAGTTGTGGCAGTCATTTGTCCATTCGATGATATTGTACTCGGTGACTGGTCCCATCATTTTTCATGTCCTCATGCGTTTGTCGAGTCTGTTCTCACGTCTGAAGGCATATCTTGTCACTCCGTGCTCATGTCTCAAGTGATCTGTCCAGACACTGCTCATGTCCCCATTCCATTTGCATGCGGTCACGAGTTCCCTTTACCATCTGCAACTTTAAGCTGATGTGTTGATGGCACCAGGACCAGATTGAAGTAGCAGTGAAGCAGCTCCTCACGCTCAAGGTGGAGTTTAAAATGCTGACTGGTCTGGAGTACAAACCAGGGATGGCCCCACCCAGCACCTCCTCTTCTGCTCATTCTTCTGCCACAGTCTCCTCCTCTTCTTCCGGCCTGTATGAGCACGTTGTACAGCAGGGGGAGGTCGTGAGGAAACTGAAGTCTGAAAAAGCCCCCAAGGTATCCAGATGCAGGATAGCAGACAGTAGAAAACTGCTGACTGCTACTGCCAGATATTCCCCTGCTTCCATTCTCAAAACTGCTTTTGGCTTTATGATTCCACTAGCCAGTGTGAGTGCTGCACTTTTCAGAAAGTCACGAATGCATTTTGGTCAGCATTTGATTTGTACAAGAATGTACTTCAACCTTGAAAGAAACCTGAAGTCGGTGGTTTTCTGGGCTTGTGTTATTAGAGATCATTAGTATAGAACATATGTTCTGGGGAATGTCACTATCACACTGGTCAATGTTAGAATAGGTGTAGAGTAGGTAAAAAATACCGTAATTTCCGGACTATAAGCCACTACTTTTTTCGCTTCATGCACACACCCTCATCATGGAAAACACGATGAAATGCATATGATGCAGCTTTCAAGTTAAAGGCGATTGATCTGGCTGTCGAAATATCTCATGTTACAACGTGGACACCTGTGGCTATGTGCAAACTTTTTTTGTTTTAAATTTAGTGGGTGCGGCTTATATTCAGGTGTGCTCAATAGTCTGGAAATTACGGTAAGTCCAAGTGAAATTTAGCTTTTATGTCTGAGCCAGACAGCAGCCCACAACACCAAGCAAGAGCCATAGACTTTAAACAACCGACATTAGCTTTCCTGCTAAAGTCTCCTTCTTATCTAACTTACTGACATGAACACATCTTGTCCTGCTCCCTAGCTTGTTGAACAAGCCACCAAACAAATATTTACTGGAGAAAAGTGCACTGCCAATATCAGGCTATATCTAATTAGTGCTTCATCTGCAGCACATTAAACAACATTTAAAAGTGAATGCCACTGGTTAAATGCTGGTCTGCTCTTTGCTCTTCAGCACTGCTAACAACATGCTGTCTGCCCATGATACATAGCTACAGCGTATGTTTCTTTACTCTGTTTTCAGTTCCCTACAGTGTAACACCAGCACTTTGGCAGCCTCCCAGCTGTTGTCAAGCATAGACACCTACATGCCCCTCGTTTTGCTTGAAACAAGAGCTGTAAAGAGGCCAGTGGTAATGAAAAGACTGGCCAATAGTAGTGAAAATTAAATAAGGCGCTTAAGCGTTATACACTTATAAAAGTGCATTTCTTTATCAAGATTTTTAAAAGTACATTTCACTTCAATATTACTGTATTTTACCCTGTTCTAATGCTAACTGTGTACATGTACTGTGGATTATAAAAACTGCTATGAACTCAGTTACAGTAGCTGTCTTGTTTCTACAGGACCAGGTTGATGCAGCAGTGAAACAACTGCTTGCCCTGAAGGAAGAGTTCAAACAAGTCACCGGCCAGGAGTACAAGCCTGGAGCAGCCCCAGTCCAGAAAGCCCCCACCCCGGTCCAGACCAGCTCCAATGCTGCCCCTGCTGCCACCAGGCTCTATGTGAAGGTTGCTGAGCAGGGAGAAGTGGTCAGGAAACTGAAGGCTGAAAATGCCCCCAAGGTGAGACCATAGTGTTTCCCATACTTTCACACTTTATATAGTGTTGAATAGTCCTGCTACTCTCTGCTTTTTTGATCAAATGGCTTTCATGTTCAACAGGATCAGGTAGATGCTGCAGTGAAGCAGCTGTTGGCTCTAAAGGCAGAGTACAAACAGCAAACCGGACAGGATTACAAACCCGGAGCACAAGCCCTAGCTAGCCCTGCCCAGACCCAGTCTAGCCCTTCCCCAAAAACGTCCAGCTCTTCCCCACAGGCACAGGAGCTGTTCTCACAGGTGGCCCAGCAGGGGGAGTTGGTGAGAAAGTTAAAGTCCGAGAAGGCCCCCAAGGTACGTATCCAAACACAAGGTGGAATCAAATGCAGCTAGTGCTGGAGAGAAAAAGCAACAGCTGTCCTTCTATTTCAGGACCAGCTGGATGAAGCTGTGAAGACTCTGCTAGACCTGAAGAACAAGTACAATACACTTACAGGAGAGGACTACAAACCAGTGACCACTACTGGAGCCACTGGAGCAGAGGACAAAAACCGAAAGGAGCGGGAGAACAAATCTGAGAAACAGGGAGGAGGAGGAGCAGGAGGAGCAGGAGGAGGGAAGAAGGGTAAAGGAGACAAGGTTGGTCGGAGCAAGGAGTCCTCAGGAGGAGCAGGAGGCTCAGGAGAGGGTCAAGGACCCAAAAAACAAACACGGTGAGAGCTTGGAAACAAATGAACAGTGAGGAGAAGAAGTAGGTTCAGACACTAGCTTTTCATCTGGCTGTAGTTTGAAAGTTTTTCATATTGGCACGTTTTTTCAGTCAGACTTGATGATCTTGGGTAAAATGGTAATCCTTATTACTAGAAATACTATGATCATTATTATAAAAATATTGATGAACAAAATATTTTACTTTCTGCATCTGAAGTCAACTTTTCTCCTTGGAACTCTGTATTTCAGTCTCTCTCTGTAAGTGCAGATTGAACCTTTTCACATTGAATTCTAAGCCTGCCCACTTTCATTGTGGTCACCCTTAATGCAGTTGTAATGCTTCTGTCCCATCCTGCATATTGCACAAGACAGTATGTTGGGAAAAAGCCATGGATTTCTGCAGTTACATGAACAGCTATATGACGAGATGATATGGCAGTAAGTTAGTTATACTGAAAATTATTTGGCTGAAATTGACTGGTGGAGTTGGATTGTCTGAGCCAATAAAAAGTCTTTGTACTGAACTGCCTTCCCAGAATTTTGTCTTCTTAAGCACAATATAATTATTTGAATAAGATGTATTGTTTTGTATGGAAGTGTTGAATTGTTAGCACATAGACTTTACATACAATAACTGCAATTTGATGGATAGTTTTGTTGAAACCTTACAATGTCTTGAGTTGTATATTTCAGCCTTTAAACAAGTATTTGGGATTATGGGGTCAGAGGCACAACTTGGATTTGTTACACGGACACTGAGGATAGATCATCTGTAAGCACAGCCTTCTGCTGCTGTAGCTTAATGACTGACCAGGGTTTTTGTGTTCAGATTTGGTGAGTTTAAATGGTTGGTGTGGTTTTCATCTGCTTGCTGTCGGCCTCAAGGAGAAACTTTGATTAATTTATAGCAGTGCTGCACTACTAATCATGTATAATCATGTTTTCAGCCATACTAGTAGCATGGCTCTAATGATGTCAGTCACTTTGCTCCAGACTGGGATATCTCAACAGCTAATGGAAGAACTGCGATAATACTTTGTACAGACATTCACTGCTCCCAGAGGCTGAATCATATTGGCGATGACCCCAAACGTTTTATCTGTTGACACTATGAGGATGACATTTTTGCATTGTAATTAAATGTCTTGACTGTTATTGATTGTGATGTAATTTGGTGATACAAAACAATGCACCAGCAGGCTAGAACATTGCTTTGGACCAGCAAACCATTGACATTCCCATCATCTAATTAGCAAGTGCATGCTAACACACTAAACTAAGATGGTGAACATGCTGTACCTGCTTAGCTTTTGGCAGTATAAGTGAACATGTTAGTATAGTGCGGCCTCATAAAGGTGCCACCATGGCTGAAGATTCTAGTCTGATTGTGGCACATTAGTCCCTGTTGAAATTTAAATTTTGAAAATCTGCTGCAGGTGGATTTTTTTTGTGCAAAGATTTTTGTGTAAGATGCAAAAAGTACAGAAAGTTAATTTTGTTCCTCAGATAATCATGATCATAATATTGTGCCAATACTGGGATTATGATTTTGCCTGTGTGGTGCAGCTCTATCACTCTTATCAGTTAGCAGCAGAAATCTGGTTTGCTGGCTGTGCATGGTAGTGCATGGCCATATGTAAGCAGTGCTTCATCAGTTTTTGATTTGACAAGACCGAGTGAGAACAGTTTAACATGCATTTACTCTTCTGTTTTGCAGTGCTTTGGAAATGACTGCTTTATCTCAAGGTTTACATCACACTAACTCAGTCTGTCTTCTCTCAGTTTGGGCCTGGAGGCAAAGAAAGAGGAGAACCTGGCTGACTGGTACTCTCAAGTAAGTTAAATAAACCTAGATACCACTTTTCTGCTTCTGAAAAATTGTGCTAAACATAGAACACTTTAAAAAGTCCAGGCTTTGGTGCCTTAACCTTTATTTTCCAGTTTCCCTTTTATTGTAATATTATTGTGCCTCCCTTCCAGGTCATCACTAAATCAGAGATGATCGAGTACTATGATGTTAGTGGATGCTATGTGCTGCGGCCCTGGGCCTACTCCATCTGGGAGGCCATTAAAGACTTCTTTGACCGGGAAATTAAGAAACTTGGTGTGGAGAACTGTTACTTCCCCATGTTCGTCTCTCAGGCCGCCCTGGAGAAGGAGAAGTCTCACATTGCAGACTTTGCTCCAGAGGTAAATGGGACAAAAATAACAAGGGATAACAACTTAATTGCAGCACTAAGGAAAGTTATAATAGCCACTTTTTACTGATACTAAAAATATTGTACTCAGCACAACAATATGAGAATGTCAGTAATCTTAATGGTGACATAATTTGTCAGGTTGCCTGGGTAACGCGGTCAGGAAAGACTGAGCTGGCCGAGCCCGTTGCTGTGAGACCCACCAGTGAGACAGGTCTGAGCCACAGCTCCTCAGTTGATTTAGATTTTAAGAATAAACTGTATTTAACTATGTCAAAACAAATGTGATCTAAACATATACAATATCTTAACTGACTCTATAACATTTCAGTTGTATTTAATGAAGCTGTTGGTGGGGTTTTGGTTATGAACCTTGGGTCTGTTTTTGTTTATCTCAGTGATGTACCCGGCTTATGCCAAGTGGGTCCAGTCCCACAGAGACCTGCCAATCAAACTCAACCAGTGGTGTAATGTTGTGGTCAGTGTCCCATTATAATCACATCTGCATCATCTAAAACAACATCTCTTATTTATCTTATCCATACATCTTACTTTTGTATTTTAATAATTACAGGCATTTACAGTTGCTGATGAAAACTGTTTTATAGAAGACTGATGCCTGTTAAACACTGAAGTCTCTTTTTCTCTCTATCTGTTCGTTATCCCTATAGAGGTGGGAGTTCAAACACCCCCAGCCCTTCCTGAGGACAAGAGAGTTCCTGTGGCAGGAGGGACATACAGCTTTTGCCACCAAAGAGGAGGCAGCTGAGGAGGTAACACGCCTGTAAACTCTGATCTTGATGTATCAGTGCTGAGATGCAATGATAGGAATGTGGTGGTGCATTACACTCACTACTTTCATGGTACAAAAGGTAGTTTTTTGTTTTACTATACCAAACTTTAAGTCTTTGTATGCTTTGCTTATGTGTGCACATTATGCATTTGTAGGTGCTGCAGATCCTGGATCTGTACGCCAGGGTGTACGAAGAGCTGATGGCGATACCTGTAGTGAAGGGGAGGAAAACCGAGAAGGAGAAGTTTGCAGGAGGCGATTACACCACTACTGTGGAGGCATTCATCTCCGCCAGCGGCCGAGCTATTCAGGTACTGCTGTATACAGGATATGTTCAATCAGTCCTCTTTTATGCTGAGGCCAGCAGAATAAATATGAACTTTAACTTGTAGCAGCATTTGCTTTGAGTTGTTTTACAACAAAGTATAAATTGTACTGTTAAAAAAATAACAAAAAAACTTCAGTGTATCTTTGCCATTGCTTTGTGCTTTTTCAGGGTGCTACGTCCCACCATCTTGGCCAGAACTTCTCCAGGATGTTTGAGATCATGTTTGAGGATCCGAAGAGGCCGGGAGAGAAGCAGCTGGCTTTCCAGAACTCCTGGGGTATCACGACCAGAACCATCGGTGTGCTCACCATGGTCCATGGAGACAACATGGGACTCGTGCTGCCACCCAAGGTTGCCTGTCTGCAGGTAGACCCTCACTCACACGCATTCTTAGAGGCACAGAAATATAAACAGCTAAACATACAAATATCCACCATAACACAAAATGCTGCACTTTTCACAAATACAGAATTATTTTCCTTTTTTGTTTGTTTTTTAAACTTGATAAATGTGTAATGACATAACCTGTTTTTATTGCAGTTTAACAAAAACTTTTTATACATATTGTGTTCTCTTTTCCAGGTTGTCATCATCCCATGTGGAATCACTGTCTCCCTGCCAGAGAAGGAGAAGGAGATGCTGTTGGCCAAGTGCTCTAAATACATGAGCAGGCTGCAGGATGCTGGCATCAGGGTGAAGAGTGACCTCCGAGACAACTACTCCCCAGGGTGGAAGTTCAACCACTGGGAACTTAAGGTCATTGATAATATGAGATTAAAAGAAGTAGAATTAATAGTTTCACTTAATGTATGTGATATTAACTAAACATAATTTACAAAGAAATTCACCTGAACATATGCAGTATGTAAAATCAAGAATAGTAAATGGTAAAGGGGAGAAAACCCAGTGATCACATTGGTTAGATAGTAAACAGCTTTGTAACTGAATCTCTCATTTTTTGTGCATCTGTGTCTCTCATCCAGGGAGTTCCTATTCGTCTGGAAGTAGGCCCTAAAGATATGCAGCAGTGTCAGTGTATCGCGGTGAGGAGAGACTCTGGTGCAAAGGTGACAATACCAGAGGCCGAGGTGGAGAAGGAGCTGGCTGCTATATTGGAGGACATCCAGACCAGCCTGTTCAAGAAGTAAGATACACACCACGCTGTGCCTGGCTGACACTGGACTTTTGTTACAAATTGATCTACCAGTCGAGGACAACTGACTAGACAAAAGAATTTTACTTATGATGCCCATATGGAAGAACTGAAAGCTGTCTCACCTGCTCTAAATCTCACTAAAAGAATTTTAATGCAGGAAACTTCTTGTAATTCTAATAAAATACACTTTCACATAATGTATTACATGTATGGTTAAAAAGGAGCAAAGAGTGCTCAGCTTCTACTGTCATTGCTGTATTACAGCCACACTACTGATCACCACCAGCTGTCATAAAGGCACAAAAAAACATAGAACATGTAGTGTTAAACTTAAAACAGCCCAACCAGCTGGGGCCAGTACCACCATAGAAATGATGTACACAGGCCGTGACCAACTATGAAAGCAATATGGTAAATGGTCTTATACTTGTATAGTGCCTTTCTATGCTTTACAGCACACTCAAAGCACCTTCACACTACTCGGCTACACTCACACATTCACACACCGGTGACATCACTGCGAGCAACTGGGGGTTCAGTATCTTACTCAAGGACACTTCAACATGTTGACTGGACAAGCCAGGAATCAAACTGTTAATCCTCCGGTTAGGAAACGACCTGCTCTACCTCCTGAGCCACAGCTGCCCCCAATACACTGATAAACAGAATTATTCCACAAGGAAACAGATGATTATATAGTGTCCATACAGATAAAAGATGATGGACTGAAAAGTTTTGTGTGTGTTTGCCAGAGCTTCAGATGACCTGAAGAGTCACATGGTGACTGCAGACACAATGGAACAGTTCCAGAAAGAGTTGGACCAGGGCAAGGCAAGTGTAACAAGACACACTCAGTGCAACGCATTTGTCTGTCCTCAGCTGAGTAAATAATTGATCATGTATTTCTTGTACACGATAGATTGTGCAGATCCCATTCTGTGGAGGAGCTGAGTGTGAGGACTGGATTAAGAAAACCACTGCCAAGTAAGTCTGAAATGCCATTGCCTGACAAGTCAGTGCCTTAAACTATGATTTTGGTGAGCAAAAAGTACACGCATCCACCCATGTAATTTGTATAGATGATAAGAAAATACACAGAAGAATGTCCATCATATATACACTATATCAGCATGTAAAAAGTATTAAGTCATATGCAGTCCCTGAAGGGGACAAAACAGCCTCCTGTGTATTTTCTTGTGCTGCAGATTCACTTTAAAATGCTTTCATTCAGTCATTTGTAGAGTACTCTCATAACTTGTTCCATTCATATCAGGCATTGGCAAAATACTATGTGATATTAATTATTCCTGTGTCATTTCACTGGATTTTGCTCTTAAGTACTTTAATTTCAACCATTTAAGATTTCTGTGGTCTTGTTCTTATCAGGGACCAGGACCTGGAGCCTGGAGCTCCATCCATGGGAGCTAAGAGTCTCTGTATCCCCTTTTCTCCCCTGAGGACGCTGCAGCCTGGTCAGATGTGTGTCAGTGGCAAGGAGCCAGCCCAGTACTACACCCTATTTGGACGCAGCTACTGAAGACCTACTCTGCTGGAGCATGAGGATGAACAGTGTAGTCAAAAAGTGCTTTAATACCTTCTCTCTAATTCCATTTCTTTGATCTATTGTGGGTGTCTAGGTTAATCTACTGGACTGGGATTTAGAATGGGGATTTTTTTTTTAAACATTTATTAACATTGCTGTAACACATCTGAAAGGAAGAGCAGCTGAAAGAAACTTCCACTGTGAAAGAAAGTGGTAGTAGTGCTGTTTCCCTCCTACATGGCTAATTACTCCATAAAGGCAATCTGAGAAGACCACTCTCTGTCCAGTTGTGTGTTTGTTCAGTGATGAATATTACTAACAGAAACTAGGCCAGTAATAAATCTTTTGTGTCAGGCAGGTTTGTCAGCGTGTAATGTGACATCTTTTGGAGTCTTGAGAAATAATATGTATGCCTACTTATGTCTGGGGAAAACAACTCCAGCATTCCCATATCTTGCAGTCAGTCTCAGGAACTTGTCAGATACTCAGCTGTTGTTATTCTTGCAGTCTTATCAGCCCTCCTCACTGTGTGACTGGTTACAGTATGTAGTTCATGGTTTAACATCCATCCATTATCTTTACCGCTTATTCCTGAATAGGGTTGCACGACGGCTGGTAGAAAAATGCGTGGCATTACCAGCAAAACCAGTTTGTGAGCAGTTTAAAGCATGTAAGGCAAAATCAGTTAGACATAATGAACCACCCAATCCCAGCTGACACTGGATGAGAGGCAGGGTACACCCTGCACAGGTTGCCAGTCTATCACAGGGCTGACCTTTAGACAAACAACCACACACACACACAAACTCATAGGGGGCAATTTAGAGTCGCCAATCATCTTAAGGTGCATGTCTTTGGACTGTGGGAGGAAGTCGGAGTACCTGGAGGGAACCCACGCGGGGAGGAACTCTGCAAACTCTGCACAGAAAGGCTCGAACCCAGAACCTTCTTGCTATGATGCGAGAGCACTAACCATCGCGCCGCCATGGTTTTATAGCCTCACACATATCCCACTGATCCAGACTTGTGACCGTGATGAAGTATGTAACTGGTTAATAGCCAGTAATGTTGCCTTCTTTTACTTTGCTCTGATTAAAAAAAAATCTCTGCAGTTTGTTTATAATAAACTAATGTGACACATCTGAGAAGCCCTGGTGCCTTATCTAGTGTGTATATATATCTGTGCTCTGTATCACACCTTAAAGTCTGCTACAGTGACAATTCAGCTCCCTAATGTGAGCATTTTGTCTTTACCTGCTGTCAATAATGAATAAGTAAAAAATATGATTACACTACTAGTATTTTTATATTGTGTAAATTATATTTAAACCTAAAAGTCTATTTGTTATTTGGCCCATTAGAGGCAGCACGAGCTGTAAATACAATAGACGTAATACCTATTTTGGTCAAAGGTCAGTGTTAATTTGTCATATGCACAGTTAGGAAACATGTTTCCCTGTACAATGAAATTCTTACTTTGCCATCCACATGAATGCCACATAATACAAATGAAATATAAAGTAGATAAGTAACACTGAATCTAAGGCACTTTAAGCAGCAATATAAAAATATATAAGAATATAACAGAAAATGTATGCTGCATGGGAGCAACATGTGCAGCAGTCAACAGTCATTGTGCAATTATGCATGTGCAAACAATGTAAACAGTACATGACGTATTTCCTGGTAATAAACTCCTCAGCTGTTTAGGAGTCTGATGACAGAGGGAAAGAAAGAGTTTCTCAGTCTAGAGGTCCTGCATTTCACACTTCTGAACCTCCAGCCAGAGGGTAGGTAGGCAAACAGTCCATGCTGGGGGTGGGTGGGATCTTTTAGGATGGAGGCAGCTTTCCTACGCACCCTGCAGTGGTAAATGCTCTGCAGAGAGGGCAGTGGAGTCCTGGTGATCTTCTCC
>NW_018127897.1:4399212-4402684 GCF_001952655.1 Monopterus albus | reverse complement strand
ACTGCTGGGCTTCTAATTTTTCACATGCCATGTCCAAGGCTGATGGTTCTGGTCTAGCATAGTCATGACACTAAAGCAGAAATCTGATGTCCATCTGTTCCTCCTCAATTTCCTCCGGCCATTGCGTTCTCTCCCACACGCTTGGTCTACTTGCAAGCAGAGAGTAGTCATTCTAGGCAAACAACACTGGAACGGCTGCTTCTTTCAAACGCCGTCGTCCACCTTGAATTACATCTGTGGAGACGAAGTGTCTACTACATACTGTTGTCGTCCTCTTAATTACAAGATTATCACGTTGTACATTACGGATCCATATTTTTCTTAAGGTTTCATCCTTAGGGAAATGGTGAAAGCTTATAGCTGAATTGAACTTCCCTAACATCGCGCATTGAGGTACGCAGCAGAAATCACTGTTTGGATGATCCCGCTTCTGGTATTTGTATCTTGAAAAATACATTTTTGTTTTTTTTTAATCTACGAACTAATCAAATAAAACGAGCTCAAAGAACGTGTTTTGCATTACTACTGTTGTGTCACCCACGTTCTGCGGAAAAGCGGAAGTGCTTTTCCGCTACTCAGGGCGGATCTCATCCACTCCCGGTGCCTTTCCACCGAGAAGCTTCTTGACTACCTCAGTGACTTCAGCTTGGGTAAACTCCAGCACCACTCCAGTCAAAGTTCATATTTGTTAAAATGTTGCCTGAGAAAAGAAGAGGGTATAGTAGGAGCTTGTTCAACACAACCCGGTACTCTTTTTCTATGTGTGTTCTCTGTGCTCACAGATTTGCCAGTAATGTTTAAGCAGACTTCTTCTCTGTCCAGATAATATCCTCTTGCATGAGTTTTTTTTTTTTCTTATTTGTTTATTGGTACTTCTTTTCTTTCTTTTTATTCTTTCTTTGTTGTTGTGTTGTTATTATTATTACTATTATCATTATCATTATTTTAAAGCACATTTCTGGCATGAAAGCACACATCTTGTTCCAGACCCTTGGCTGGGCATGTCAGATTCCGGCTGGACAAACCACAATACATTTGTGAACTATGATGATGTTACCATCGTATAAGTAGGACTCGCAAATCATTGTTGTGCAAATGGCCTCGAGTACATTATACGTACTAGGAGATCATTGTGCCTCAGTACTGGCATGGGATGCAAAACGCAGGTTTTGCATTGAAAACAAAGAAGTAAATGTAACGTATCCAAGCAGGCCAGATCAATTCAGTATTGTAATGCTGACTGATTTGTATCTCAAACAAATGTGGCTGCACAGAGATGCAGCTTGGCTGAAATCCCTTTTCATGAGTGCAAGGAGACACATTGTCCTCTACGGGGATACAGGAACAGCCAGCATAGCCTCAGAGAGAGCTATTGCACCACAAACATGCACTGTGGAGGTTTATTTGACAATAATACACTGCTTTCTATTCATCTTGATGGCACAAGGTGTAAATGTTCCTCATTGATACCTGCAGTATTCACTGGGCTCCCTGAACGTTTCAGAATCAGCTTTATTGGCCAGGTGTGTCGGACACACGAGGAACTTGACTCTGGTACATCGGCTCTCAGTGTGTATGTACATATCCCCATGCAAGGGGCAAGTAAACAGTAAACCAGCATAAGGCTGTGTAATATAACAAAATAAGCAGTATTAACAGTAACATTGACAGCAACAAACAATGCAGAATAAGCAGTATAAACAGACAGTAAACAATGCAGACAAACAAAGGAATGTTCACTGAAATGAGATAAATGGGAATAAAACCAGTACTTTAAAACAAGAGACCTGTACGAATCTGTACAATGTATATACACAGGTATTGCACTGAGGGTTATTGTCCAGTCATACTGTTGTGGGTTAAGTGTTCATCACAGTGATGGCCTGGGGGAAGAAACTGTCAGCATTTCATAATATAGCAGCATCCATGTGAAAAGAACCTACAGCAGATGAACAGCTTACTTGAAAAGTAGAACTTGCTCTCCCCATTGCATTTTAAGGAAATGATAACATTATGTAGTCTTTTGTGATGTACTTATAATGTCGCTGACAATTATATATTTTATGAAAAGCTTGGTTATTGTGTTTCTGTCTTGTTCTTACCACTCTAGGATTTCATGATGCAGCAGACTATGCTGCGGGTTAAAGACCCAGTTAAATCCTTAGATTTCTACACCAGAATCCTCGGCATGACGTGAGTATAGTGTAGACTTCAGTGAGCGCAATAGATAAATGGTTATTTGTCTGCTTGCAGCAAATCATCCCCAAATCCTGAAACTGTATTAACTGCTGTGTGTGTGTGCGTGCGCATCACTGTAGCAATTATCTATGCATAAACTGTGTTCTCTCTGGTTTGCAACGTCTTACAGGCTCCTTCAGAAGTTTGACTTCCCCTCCATGCGGTTCTCTCTCTTCTTCTTGGGCTATGAGGACAAGAAGGAGATCCCTGCAGATGTGAAGGAGAGAACAGCCTGGACTTTTTCCAGGAGAGCCACCATCGAGCTGACACAGTAAGGATTTACATCCTAGCTCTGTGGTCCTGCATGCTATGATAAGAATGTGTGAATTTTTGCTTTGATAGTTTCACTGTTGTGTTACAGTGGTGGAATATTTTGAAATAAGTGTTTTCAGTATTTTCAGCTGCAGTTAGTCATCTAAAATGTGTCAGATCTCATTCATTCAGCACTTATTAACTATCTTCTTCTCTTTATTTCTCCCCTTACCTGTTGTGTCCCTGTGCTCCTGTCTTTCAGTAACTGGGGCTCTGAGTCAGATGAGAGTCTGTCTTATCATAATGGAAACACTGATCCACGTGGTTTTGGTATGATTGCTTTGTTGTTATGCAGACAGAACCAATAAAACACATGAACCTGTTGGTTATTCCTTTTAAAAATGTTTTTACTTTGAACTGCAATGCAAAAATGTACATCTTGTCTGTTGCCTTTTGAATATGCAGTATGTACACATTTCTGTGTTTTATGTGTGTGAGGTGCGTTCTTTTTATATTGAAAAGAGAAGACTAATAAGAGGATATATATTTCAGTGTGAAATGTATTATGCATTAACGTATCAAAATTAGCATGTGCACATGGATCTTCACTGTTTAGGATAAACAGAAAAGACTGTCCTCAACTTGTCGGTATACAATATTTGTATGAAATGGTGCTACTATCTGATTGGTCAAAAATTGTTGGGGAGAAGCTGTAGTTTAGACTTAACTCTCCCGTCATTGGTCCCTCAGTCCTCGTCCGGTCTCGTCCTTGGCGGGACCTTGTCCTGAAACAGACACTTTGCACAACCCACAACGCTTCTTGTTATCTCGGCGGCCCTGAGACTGCACCTGGACTTGATTTGATTTGATTTATTCTTTCAAGCATGTAAAAACAGTTGATATGACAACACACATAATTTCACACATATCCACAAATGCATTATCAATTTGCTTATACCTAGTACATGCTTGAATGGAGTAG
>NW_018127897.1:4388751-4399120 GCF_001952655.1 Monopterus albus | reverse complement strand
TCCCCTGACTTCAAGGTTCAGAGGGAATAATGAGCTCTTTTAGAAAAGGCAACAAATCTAATGAAAGCCGGTGGGATGATTAGACCTTGGAAAACCACTCAGTGCACCAGACTTTTTAATCACGAGCCTGCAATATCACACAAGTTTTCAGTGTCTCCTACAGAAACTTATTTTCTCTTTATTTTAGTGAACATATAATTGGGTGAAAAGTAACTACATAAATATATCTGTGACATGTATGTATACTTATGTGTGCTATAAAATAAAACCATAAGTGCGTAAAATAAAAATCACCCTAACAAGTATCAGCTTACTATTCTGTACATGCTTTAACTGTAGTGTTTATTGAAAGTGAACAGTGTGTCTGCCTGACATTTGACAGGACACATTGGAATTGCAGTTCCTGATGTCCATGCAGCCTGTAAATTGTTTGAAGAGCAAGGAGTCACATTTGTCAAGAAGCCAAATGATGGTAAGATTCATCATGTTAACAGATTAAATGACGGCCTTTTAATTTGTTTTTGTTTTTTTTAATCTTTCACCTGTAACAGAGTGACAGCCCTCAGTGCAACACATTGTAAATATACCTTTGCATATATGTATCTGGAAAAAACTGCAGCTAAACTGGAGTCAAAATCCTTTACCTGGCCAGTAAAGCTGATTCTGATTCTCCATTTACTTTATTTGTCTTCTACATTGAAAGTAAAAACAATTAAAATTGAGATTTGCGCTCAAACCATTCAAGTAAAACCAATCCTTGATTCAAAGCTAGTGATTTGTACGACAAAATGTACTACAGTAGAGGAGAAAACTGGCTTTTTTTTTTAGTGCAGTTTTATTAATCATCCCCTTGCGCACCAGCACTGGCAACTGGCTCATTATTTGGTGATATATCTGTTGTTTACACACTGGGTTGGAGGAGCTATTGTTACACCATGACAGAAATCCACCCTCTCAGCTTCTGGAATGCACCAAGGCCTCTCCACTCTGCTGCATGTACAGTATGTACTGCATAATAGTACTGTACCTTTTCATGTACTGACTTTTAACAACAGAAAACAGCTGCTCATTACCTGTGTCTGCATACATTGTTCTCAGTGTGTTGTCATCTCACTCCCACACTACAACTGGGGTGGGACACTTGCAGAAATTTGAAGTTGATAAGTGATTTGTGTTTATGTATTTCACATTTTTATTTATACAGTTTACACAGTTTTAATTAATCTCATCTTTTTCTTCAGGAAAAATGAAAGGCTTGGCCTTCATTCAGGACCCTGATGGCTACTGGATCGAGATCCTGAGTCCTAACAATATGGTGTCCATTACCTCATAATGACTGAGAACATGCTACCTGCAGTGGTGTGTACAGGGCAGACCTGCTGTGAATTCACTGGGAGAGCAGAGCGTTTAGCAAAGAATTTGGCAACGGGCACTGGAGAGCTGAGGAAATATGGGGCAGGATAATGTGCACAATGGTAACCTGCATACATTGGACTAATAGTGGACAGTTGATGAGCAAATAAATTAGATACCCAAGTTACTGCTATGAATAGTGACTATTTTGTATAGGTGGTGCATTTGTCTGCCATCATCAGTTTGTATGTAATGCAGAGTTTAAAGGGAATTGCTGTGTAATAAATGTGGAAGCCACTGTTCAAATATAATGTATTTGTGATTTCTTTTAGTTTTGATGGATAAAGCATGGTATTTTTAATACAGGTTATATCGGTGGCAGCTACATTATAATTGAAACTATGAAAAAATTACAGCTTTTAACATATTCAGAACTAATTTGTTCTCTAAAGGAGACCAGGGCATTCTTCAAGACAAAATACAAAGACTGTGCTAGAAAGTGGACATTTTGAAATAAAGCAAGTTGAGATTTTAATGTATGAAAACTTGAACCAAATGACCAACAGATAAAGAGTTACATTACACTTAAAATTTCAAATAAGTGCTAGACTTTCACAGTTGTAACTGAAATTTGACTATATTGCTGTGATTGCAAGGTACTCATCTTTTGGGCCAGGAAATTGAGGAAACTTTATTTTAATTTGTACCAAATCACAAAGGTATTTACTTGTTTTGTTGGCACCGGTTCATTATGGAAGGGTGGCATGGTGATAAAGTGTTTAATGCTGTCTCCTCACAACAAGAAGGGTCTGGGTTCAAGCCTGGGCCAACAGGCCCCCAGCAGGTCCGCATATGAAATTTTTAAATGACCAGTATTGTACTTTAGGTCAGTATTGTGCCTTACTTGGTTAAAGTCCCTGATTTATCAACATGATCTTGTTGCAATCGGTTCTTTTTACCATGCTAACTCTGAGACATGAACCAGTCCAAGTAACTTCAAAACAGTGCTGATTTATTCAATGAACACAGGTAAAAATTAACATTACACGCTCAGGTATCTTGCACCTCCAACATGCACGCAGGCAGCTGGAAGATGAAAGACCCTGAACCACAACAGGCCTATACATTATATCACTTCGGGCTAACCCCATTCTACAGAGAGAGAGACGCCAAACCGTGGTGTCTCCCAGGGACAGCTTTGCAGCTGGCCAGAGCAGTGAGGAACATGAGGAAAATCAATGTGTGAATGTCTGTTGATTATGTGGTGTGTAGCTAAAACATTCTAACACGACCTCTAGTGACATGTCCTAACATTAAACATAAGAAAATATTATGGCTATGGCTACAGTTATACACGTCATAATAATAATATTAAACACCCCGTCTCCTGACAGTCAAACTTTTCTATCTAGTTATCCTTGACCATAAGCAACCTGCAGCAACTCATGAGAATGACTAAGCATTTTAACAGCCTGAGCTAGACATCCTGTCTGCTCTAAACATTTCTAATACATAAAGTATCTAACCAATATCTATCTGACTAAAAATACCTAACAATCTTGTTGTCAAATCTCGGTTGGTGGGTTGTGTTCTTTCAAAGACAGTGTGACTCCTTTCTGCACTATGCAAGGGTTTTGCACTTCGACAAAAATTAGCAGTTGTTCCTGCAGTCAAAGTGCTTCAGGGCCTAGATTTGCTAATTCTTAATGTCAACATGCACACATTGGCAATGGCAACATGCTGATAACAGCTTGGTCTGCTTGACAGTTGATCACTGACATTTGGCTGAATTGAAGTGATAACAACTTGGTGTCGGTTGAAAGCTGATAACAAAAGTTGACAAACTGATCATTTACACATTCTGTTTGTGGGTACTATAGCTTAGTTGGTAAAGTGCCTCCTTTTGTAAACAGGATCCTTGGTTCAAATCTCAGCAATGGCTCCCTAATAAGTGTTATTTGCATTATTTTAACAACAGGAACACAAAGAGCATCCTAACGTGGTAAGAGGATTGTAGCCATATGTAAAATGCGACACAGCATGTTGCCCCTAGAATTTTGTCAGGCCTAATTAGTGTTGTCCTCAACTATTTAAAGCAAATAGGGTACAGGAGTTGTCCAGTAGGTGGGTTGTCTGTCATTTTTGGTTTCTATCATCCCTCTGAGTATTTCCTAATTACTTATTAAAGTACTTCTATGTTAAGAGCTAATTAGTTGGAAAATTTCCCAGAAACAATTTCTGAATGATAATAGCTGAAGGTGCTGTGGCTTAGCTGATCAAAGCACTTGTCTAGTAAACTGCATCAAATCCTAGAAGTCTCTGCATGCTTATTCTGTACTGCCATTCTATATAGTAGAAACTCTTATGTCCTAATGAAGAATGCTGTGTGGACATTCTGATCGGCAGCGCAGCTACAATCTATGGGACCTGGAGGAAGCACCAGTGAGGGAAGTGAGCGGGCACCTTAGTGAGGCTACACCAGAGAGGGACCTGTCAGTGGATTACTAGCTTTCTGACAGACAGGAAGCAGCAGGTGAGGCTGGGGAAAACCACATCCAGCACCCGGACAATCAGCACAGGTGCCCCCCAGGGATGTGTGCTCTCCCCTCTGCTGTTTTCACTCCACACCAACGACTGCATCTCGAAGGACCCCTCTGTCAAGCTCCTAAAGTTTGCAGATGACACAACGGTCATTGGTCTCATCCGAGACAGTGGCAAGTCCGCCTACAGACGGGAGGTTGAGAAGCTGGTCCTGTGGTGTAGCC
The DNA here is from genome assembly GCF_001952655.1 of Monopterus albus. Taxonomy (NCBI): domain Eukaryota; kingdom Metazoa; phylum Chordata; class Actinopteri; order Synbranchiformes; family Synbranchidae; genus Monopterus; species Monopterus albus. Next base: position 4,395,002 of record NW_018127897.1, on the reverse strand, counting down.
GTAACAACCTGGAGCTGAACACACTCAAAACAGTGGAGATGACAGTGGACTTCAGGTCAAAAGGAGGGCAGAGAAAATTTCTGCAGACCCCTCACACCCTGGACACAATCTGTTTGAACTCCTCCCTTCTGGACGGCGCTACAGGTCACTGTGCGCCAAGACAACCAGGCACAAGGACAGTTTCTTCCCCCAGGTTGCCACTGATTAACACCTTTCCTCAGTGCAATACCTGTAAATATACATTGCACATATAGATCCGTTGAATCCAGACCGTGTGTGTGTGTATATATACAGTATATATAAAATGTATTTATAAGTACTTTACTCTTATTTTTATCCCTAATGCACATTCCTTTGCTTGTTGATATGTACGCACACATTGAGAGCCGCTGTACCAGAGTCAAATTCCTCGTGTGTCCTGACACACCTGGCCAGTAAAGCTGATTCTGATTCTGATGCTGTGATGACCTTAGTAAATGGGGACAACAGTTTATGCCAGTCAGGCAGTTGTACTCTGTGTAAAAAAAAATGGAGGTCCAAATGTGAATGTAAATGGAAAGTCAAATAAAATGTTTATATTTGTTTGTTGATGAGAGCTGTGAACTCAAAAATCCTCCCTGGTCTTGCTGTGCTTTGCTTCAGTGAATGCATTTGACTAATGAGGATAAACACAAGTAAAAGATGCTCTGTTTATTTAGAGCATGTCCAGGTGAATGACTCAGACTGCTTTTTTTCCTCGCACCATTCTGACTGGCTAGTTGAGATTGAAATCAGCTGTATCGGAGCTCTGATAGGTGATGTGGGAAGAACTTGTTACTAAAGGTCCTGCAGTAAAACAGCCCTATATCAACACTGGCTTTGAATAAGGAGCGCTCCTTCTCTTTTCAACAAACGCAAGTCTCCTTTGGTGGTGCCATCCTTTATGGTGAGTCAGACCATAGATACAGGCTTAGTTGTTTGGAAAAAGAAGCTCTATGTTTTAAGATTATGTAATATTGTTGTAGGGTGGTGAGCATTCCCTGTCAATCAATTACTCAAACTTTATTTATATAGCAGCTTTTTGTATATGGGCATGTGATTCAAAGTGCTTTACTGATGAAAAAAAAGCCATTAATAAGACAAAACAAATATGAACAGTATACACAATCTGAAAAAAGAGAAATGCACAAAAAGTGAAATGTAATAAATAGTAACCAATAATATAGATTTAAATAACATTTAAAAACTAAAAAAAGATTATAAATCAGCACTGTTTTGAAGTTACTCGGACTGCTTCGTCTCTCAGAGTTAACGTGGTGTAAAGAACAGGGTTCCAACATGGGGAACCAGTGAAGGAGCAAAGTTGACCAGACAAAGCTCCATTTACCCTGATTACTCTGTGTCCTGTTAGTTAAAACACTTTCTGCTCTCAGTTCCTCAGTTAGACCCACAGAACCACAAAACATGTGAACATTGCTTTAAAAGTGAACATTGTTTTAAGAATATGACTGTGTGTTGGCATTTATTTGGTTCCAAAAATATGCATACGCTGATAGTCTAGATGTTTTTCTGTAGTTTTTCAAAAGTTTTTTGTTGAGTATATTGTCGTGATTTTGTTTTAGTCTTTTGTCAGATTATTTAGGTCTACACACAGTTAATGTGACAAAAAGTGGCTGAGAATTTAAAACACTGGCATTATATTCAAAGGCATAAAATGTCCACATCCCTGCGCTTCAGTGTCTCTCTCTATAGTGCAGCTTTTTGCAACTGACAACAAATATCTATCTTTGGGAACCATGATAAGGTTATTCACATTTGGCCCTTGTACTCTGAGTACTGTACATATGACAATTGTTTTTCCTATCTTAACAGTGTTAAATCTTTGCTTGTGCTAATATTTTAATAAAGGGAAAATGATACTGAGAAAAACATTATGAATAAATGTGAATCTTTCTGTTACAGAGAGTTCATCCTCAGCTATTGCTTATCAGAAAATGATGACAGACTGATTTTATGTTTGGTTTGGCACCTAATCCTGCTGCTCTGTTATAGCACTACTCTGTTACAAATGCTCATCTAAAATTCCAAATTTAAATCTTTGCAATTACTTGAAATGTTATTTGATGTACTGTGCCTTGTCAGTTGCCAGATAGCTCTCTCATCAGATTATAAGAATGAATAAATAAATAGATAGATCAACTGATAAAGACATTATTTCAAGATCAAAGTAACATACTGTTGTAATTCTTATGTTATAATATACTCAGTGATATAACTGAAAAGTGATTTAACTGTACTTTGAAACCTTTCTGAAGAAAACATGGAGAGAAACATCCCCAGTCTTCTCCTCTTCCACCTCGTCCTCTTCGTCATCCCTGCTCCTCTGTGTTCAGCATATTCAAAAGTTGTCTACATCCCAGAGCCAATGACCTGGATGGCTGCTCAGAACTACTGCAGAACACACTACACTGACTTGGTCACCATCGGAAACCCAATAGACATTTTCAGACTTACTAAATATGAAGGCTGGATTGGTTTGCACAACGGCTCAGATGGTGTATGGAGATGGTCCGGAAGAGATGAGCAAGCTACCTTCAGCAACTGGAATAAAGGTGAGTAGGGTTAGAAGGAAAATAGGTGTATTTACCAAGTACTGTACTCAAATCTCAATTGTACATATTTAATGTGCTCAAAATGTAAGGAATTCAAATGTGATTTAATGTGCCTTATGTGGCAAGACAAATTTCAGATTTTATCTGTTATTGTCTTATTCTTGTAGGTGAACCAGGCAATGATGAGTCGTGTGCTTTTACGAGGAATTCACTTTGGCAAGGCGACAAGTGCAGTCATAATCACGCCTTCTTATGCATGTATGACCAAGTGATTCTGGTTCAGGAGCATAAGACATGGGAGGAGGCCTTGGAGCACTGTAGAGAGCTGCAGGTTGTGGACTCCACTGAGTATGACCTTGTCAGCCTGCCAGAAGCAACTGACATTCTGATCGACAGTGAGACAAAGTGGCTGCACCGATTTGAGGTTTGATGTTTTTCTACATTGTCTGTGTGTTTATGGTAATAAGAAGTGCTCCTTCTGTTGTCAGGTTATGTCACTGTAACTCCTCTCATGTTAAAAGTTTGACATTTTGGGAAAAACACTTCAGTATACTGTATAACATGACTACACCAAGAAACCCAATGCTATCCATCGACATAATTTAGCCTTACGGGTCGAACACATGGGGGATTTCTGATGGCTACAATAACTCCCACTTGGAGAAAGAAATTACAAACCTATAATGAAATGAATGCAAAGCCAACATCACTGGCCGCTACATCAAAATAAAGTCTAATGCCAACAGTCAGTACAACTGATTCAGCTATTTTAAAATGTAAAGTGGGTAAAAATACCTAACCACTGAAAAGTGCCATGAAAGTGGCAATAGTCCAGCACATAAAGCACACGGTATTGTTTTTACATTTGTTTCTATGGATTAAGCAAATAACATATAGCTATATGTATTAATTAAGCATTAGAGGTGATTGTAGAACGATTTTTGTTCATTTTGAGCAGAGCCAGGCTGTTTTCCCTGATTTCAGTCTTTATGCTAACCTAGCTTCCTACTTAAGATACAGACACAAGAGTAGTATCAGTCCTAAAAAAAAAAAAGCATTTTTCAAAATGTATCACTATTCCTTGCATTGCATATGTGCTACACAAAACATTATGCATGAAATTACGTACATACATTACAGTATGTTCAATAATGGTGAGTATTTAGCATATTCATTGTGTGTGTGCATTTTAAAAGTATAAATGTATGGAAGTGAGTCAGCAGCAGTCATTGGATGTTACACTTATTTTCTCTTTGTGTATTGATATTGTATACCAATCATGTAGGCATGGGTGGGACTGCATTTCCTGGCTGGTGACTGGTTGTGGGTGAGCGGAGAAGAGGTGACCAGGTCCAACCTTCCTCAGTGTCCTGTCGAGCAGCAGTACTGTGGCGCCATAGTTTATGATATGTTTTACACACAGTGGAAGATAATAAACTGTACTGAAGAAAGAAACTTCTTCTGCAGCAGAAAACCATGAATGCTGGGAGAGCATTTGTTAATCTTGGTAAATGTTAAATCTTGAAGTTCAATTGTGGTCCCCTTTTAAGACAGAGGTGACATGAGCAGAGATTCAAAGCCATGCATGGAAATACGAGTGGTGGTGTTGCTTAATGAACTATGCAATAACCCAACATTAGCCATCATAAACCATATAGGTTTATGGCTAATGTTGTGATATTGTATAAGATCATTCAGTTTGGCTCCACAACAGTTTAAAAGATTTGTAATAACATGTAGTACTACTGGCTCAAGGATGACAAGAACCTCTACAAGAGGGGACTGTTATGTTAAGTTCAGATGGACAAAATTTGGTCAAAGCACCTTTTCAGTCAAGAGAGATGTGATGAGGAATACTTTACTGCTGAGTATCAGAGAGTGCAGTACTTTTACAACCTTTAAATTCAGCTTGAAAACATGGCTGAAGGGTACTGATAACTGCAGTTACTGAGATAAGAGTCTATGATGATGTAGCCAGCATTAATATTAACGGTCTGATTAGAAATAGCTTCTATTGATGAGTTTGATGGAATTGTCTTTTATTTGTTTTTATGTCTTGCGCTGTGTTTCCTGCTAAGTCTAATGGTTTAATTTAGTACAATGGTCTGTTATCGGATGATTTTACAACCTGTCATTTTTTTGGAGGCTGTCACCCAGGGATTCTTGATGAGACTTAGCTTTTAGCTATATCTAATACAATTAATATATTGTGCATTGCCCCTGTCAAATGAACAAATAAAGAATAACAAATGACAATAACTGTACTGTTACTGTGACCTGTAAAGACAGGTTCAGGTTGCTTTATTTGTACCTGTAGGTCAATTTGTTTTGCAGTTAAAAGTGCATGGCATCCATCAACACAATTTTTACACCACAGTCAACACAGAATACACATACGCAAGAATGGACTGTAAATTGTAAAAATGCTCCAGGACTAATCAAAAGTAAATCCAAAAATAACAAAAAATAGAAAATATGAGATTAACTTATTATAAAAAATATTGGGACAAACTCAGAAGTGCATTACTACAGCTTGTTTGCATATGTACAGTACAGTGTGCAAATGAATAACAGAGCAGTATTCTCTGAGTATGTGCAAATTAACAGATAACAGGTAACAGATTAACAAATTTAACACATTTAACTATAGTGCCCGGTTTTATACTGTGGGACTAAAAACCTCTGCCCAAAGGGAAGAAGCTGAAAATCACTGGGCAGAGTGTGCAATTTGTCATTTAAAATGGTATTGGTAATGTATTGCATTAGTCCCAGGAGGAGAAATGAAAAGAGGTGAGGTGTGTGTTTCATCTGCTGTAACTGTCTAGTATACAGGGTTCAGTTGTGACTCACCAATCAATTTACTTAACCATTTTACAACTTGATTAAGAGTTCCTGTTCTTTACAGAAAGACTTCCAAACCATGACACAAATGAAAAAGATCAAATCAATTCAATAGTGTAGCTGCTGGTGCCGCTTTATACAAACCACTTAACAATTTTTTTCAAAGTTCAGTTTTGAATCAATAATTGTCCCAAGGTATTTACAGTATAAGAGGAGTCCTTGAGAACGCTGCGAGCACGTCAGAGACGACGTTCCCTGTGAACACCCTCAGTGGCTGGAAGTGGAGTCCCTGTGATGCATTGGTTAGCTTTCACCACTCACTGCAACACCTGGCGGTCAGAACAGTTTTCATACCAAACTGATACAGCTGGTCAGGATGCTCTAGATGGCACAGCAGTAGATGTTCACCAGGACATCTGAAGACAGCTGGTTCTTCTTCAGTGTCCTCAGAAAGAAGAGGCACTGGTGAGCCTTCTTAACCAGGCTGCGGGTGTTAGTGGTCCAGAACAGATCCTTTGAGATGTGGGTCCCCAGGAATTTGAAGCTAGAGACACGTTCAACAACCATCCTGTTAATATGGATGGGGTCGTGTGTGCCTCCTTTCTCCCTCGTGTAGTCCGCAATGAGCTTCTTGGTCTTGTTAGTGTTAAGAAGCAGGTTATTGTCAGTGCACCATACAGCCAGGTGCTGTACCTCCTCCCTGTCTCACCAGGCCAGGTACACACAGCCCTGAGGAAGATCAACCCCCGCAAAGTGGCAGGACCAGACAACATCCCTGGGAGGGCTCTCAGGGCATGTGCCAGCGAGCTGGCTGATGTT
>NW_018127897.1:4385401-4387436 GCF_001952655.1 Monopterus albus | reverse complement strand
GACCCTGAACCATAATGCCTATACATTTTTATCACTTCAGTGGGCTAGCCCCATACTACACAGGGACGTCAAACCGTGGCGTCACCTGATATGCCAGCTTGGAGCTGACCATAACAATAGTCAAAACATGAAGAAAATCAATGTGTGTGAATGTTGATTACGTGGTGTGTATCTAAGAACATTCTGACATGACCTCTAGTGACATGTCATGACATTACACATAAGAAAATATTATGATTACAATTACGGTTACACATATCATAATAATAACAATAATCCTCCTGCCTGCAAACTTTTTCTATCTAGTTGTCCTTGGCCATATGCACCCTGCAAAAAACTCATGAGAATAACAGCCTGAGCTAGACATCCTGTCTCCACTAAACATTTCTAATAAAACAAATATCTAACCAATATCTATCTGACTAAAAAATTACCTAACATACTGTCGACCTGTACTGTCTACATTCTCAGTTTGCACATGCATAATTGCACATTGACTGTTGACTACTGCACATGTTGCTCCCATGCAGCATACATTCTCTTATTATATTCTTATATATTTTTATTATATCTCTGCATTTTGCTGCTTTAAAGTGCCTTAGATTTTGTGTTACTTATTTATCTACTTTACATTTAATTTGTATTTTGTGGCATTCATGTGGACAGCAAAGTAAGAATTTCATTGTACAGGGAAACGCATTTCCTAACTGTGCATATGACAAATAAACACTTTGACCATTTGACCAGTCTGTATTCTTACCAACAGCATTTTAATGTGTAGTCCTACTACCTGAAGTGAAGCCTCTCCACCAGCAGAGGGTGCTGCGTCACTGATAATTCCTTAAAAAACTGCCTCACAATTGTGTCTTTGATCAGTAAGTTCTGAATGAATTTTCATAGTGCTATATCCTCATATACAGTCATTCCTATCAGATCTATTCTTTCCCAACTACAGAAGTTATAGAAATAAGTAAATCATCCCAGGAACTATGTAGTCATTAAACACTGACTGTTTAACCGCAGTGTGACTAGGAGTAATTTTGACCAGAGGAAATGTCAGAGGTCATATACCTGGTATAAACAGCTGGAGGGATTATTATAGACCTCGAGCTGTTAGAAGGGCCTATCTGAGCTTGTACCCACCACCAGTTGGAAAAAAAGAACTGTCCTTAATGTGGAGAGGTGCTGCTGAAGCATCCTGTGGTCCAGACTCATTAAGTAGCACTGGCAGCAGTGCAGAGATACTAGCTTCTAAAAGGTTTTGAGCAGAATCGACCTCTGTAACCAGTCAGAGCTAAGTTTAAACTATCCTTTTACTACATTTGAGATCTCAGTACATTCTGCTGTGTCTGTATTTGTGTATATTTGGAAAAGGGGCATGTTTGAGTTGCTGTGTGCGTCTTTGCATTCAGTAACTTCAGAAAATATTCTTTATTGTATTTATTTATTTTTAAATGAATGAAACTGCCATATCCTCCACTGTCCTCATTAACATACTGTAGAGGTGCAGCTCAATAAATTAGAATATTGTGGAAAAGTCCATTTATTTCAGTAATTCAAATCAAATAGTGAAACTTGTGTATTATATAAATTTAGTACACACAGACTGAAGTAGTTTAAGCCGTTGGGTCTTTTAATTGTGATGATTTTGCTCACCTTTAACAAAAACCCACTAATTCACTATCTCAATAAATTAGAATACCCCATAAGACCTATAAAAAAACATTTTTAGTGAATTGTTGGCCTTCTGGAAAGTATGTTCATTTACTGTATATGTACTCAATACTTGGTAGGGGCTCCTTTTGCTTTAATTACTGCCTCAATTCAGCGTGGCATGGAGGAGATCAGTCTGTGGCACTGCTGAGGTGGTATGGAAGTCCAGGTTTCTTTGACAGTGGCCTTCAGCTCATCTGCATTTGTTGGTCTCTCATTTCTCATTTTCCACTTGACAATACCCCATAGAATCTCTATGGGGTATTGTCTATGGGGTATAGATTCTCTATGGGGTTCAGGTCTGGTGAGTTTGCTGGCCAAT
>NW_018127897.1:4383371-4385175 GCF_001952655.1 Monopterus albus | reverse complement strand
AGCAGTCACCAGCCACATCGACCTGATCAGTGTTTGATTGTTGTGTCTTGTTGCTTTTCTTCTTTTGTCTCTCCTCTATCCACTCACCCCAACCGGTCGAGGCAGAAGGCCGCCCACCAAGAGCCGGGGTCTGTCGGAGGTTTCTTCCATTAAAGGGAGTTTTTCCTCCCCACTGTCACCAAGTGCTTGCTCAAGGGGGATTTGTTGGGTTTTCCCTATGTAATAATATTGATAACAGTAAGGTCTAGACCTTACTTTGTAAAGTGTCCTGAGATGACTTTTGTTGTGATTTGGCGCTATACAAATAAAATTTGATTTGATTGACATGACTATGAAAACTACAAAGAACACCAAACCATGATAACTACAACAAATACAGTATATACAGTATAAATATTGATACACGTCTCTTATACACACACACACATCTAAAATACACACATACACAACCACTGACCCAACATCAATCAATCTATTTTGATGGCTCTAAAGCAGTGTATACTTTCGAAGATGTAAGAGGCTATTTGTTTGTATTTATTTCCTACAATGTAAAGAAAAATGGCCTCTTCTTCCAAGAGGCATATGAAGAAATTCTTCTGCTGAAAGTTAAAGGCATTTATGTTTCAGCCCTGTTAAAAAACCAGTCTGAAGACTTTCTGTGTATTAAAACCCACATCTTTGATGACGTGTGCAGCCAGATCAAATACATTCCACCATCTGTGTCAGGTCATTCAACACGATGGTCTTTGCTGACCTCCCAATGTCACAGCATGAGAACACAGGACATAAGTTTTTCACCTGCATTGAATTCCAGAATGAACGCCAGAATGGCATGGTGACAGTATGGGATATCTTAACGGGAAAGGCCGTCCTGCAGTTTAAGGTCACTCCAGATCAGCATGTGGGGCTCACTGCTATGTCATTTGATTGACCACAGCGTGGACTAATCACAATTTCCCAGCATGGGAAAGTCAGACTGTGGAACTTTAGATTATATTAGATTTAGGTTAAACTTTATTGTCATTACACATGTACAAGACAACGAAATACATGACAAAAACATGATGAAATACAGCATCTAACTAGAAGTGCAATAACAGCAGTGCAGAGCGCGCAGTATCTACAGTATGTACAGTCAGAACTAATTTACTGATAGATATGTACAATTAATATGTACAGTAAGATATGTAAGGCGATGTACAATATACAACAGACTTTATGGATTAAATTACAAGTAATGGATAATGTGCAGTAAACTTATAAAACACTAGTGCAATGGGATGAAATGGAATGAAATAGTGAAAAATAGGAGGATAATAATTTACATGAGTTCAACAGTTCAATGTATGTAAATACTGCAAAGATAAATATACAGTATCTGCATATGTACAGTACAGTGTGCAAATGAATAACAGAGCAGTATTCTGTGAGTATGTTAATTAACAGATCACTTCAGTGTTACAGGTAACAGAAGGGTATTGCATTAGTCCTGGGAGGAGAGATGAGAAGGGGTGAGGTATGTGTAGTGGTATAGAAAAAGGCAGTGGAGGTCAACGGGGGACAGAGTTCAGTAAGGAGACAGCTGTAGGGAAGAAGCTGTTCCTGACTCAACTGGTTTAGGTCCAGAGGCTCCTGAAGTGCCTCCCAGAGGGCAGGAGGTCAAACAGTTTGTGAGCAGGGTGAGAGGAGTCCAAGAGAATGCTGCAAGCACGTCAGAGATAGTGTTCCCTGTGAACACCCTCAGTGGCTGGAAGTGGAGTCCCTGTGATGCGTTGGGCAGTTCTCACCACCCGCTGCACCGGCT
>NW_018127897.1:4373125-4376228 GCF_001952655.1 Monopterus albus | reverse complement strand
TGAGATAGTGAATTGGTGGGTTTTTGTTAAATGTGGCCAAAATCATCACAATTAAAAGACTCAACGGCTTAAACTACTTCAGTCTGTGTGTACTGAATTTATATAATACACGAGTTTCACTATTTGAGTTGAATTACTGAAATAAATGGATTTTCCAACAATATTCTAATTTATTGAGATGCACCTGGTATGTTTAGAATTTTCTATAAATTTATTAAAAATCAAAAACTGAAATTTACAAAAGGATTCAAACCCTTTGCTGTGGCAAGGTGCATCAATCCATGCATTATCTATACTGCTTATTTCTGAATAGGGTCGTTGATGGGCTGGAGATGGGGGGTACACCCCGAACAGGTCACCAGTCCATCACAGGGCTGACATGTAAACAACCACACACACTCGCTCACTTACTCCTTTTAGGCCAATTTAGAGTCACCAACCAACCTAAGCAGCATGTCCTAGGACTGTGGGAGGAAGCCAGAGTACCTGGAGGGAACCCATGCAGGCACAGGGGAGAACATGCAAACTCTGCACAGAAAGGAACCTTCTTGCTGTAGGTAAGAGTGCTAACCACTGTGCTGCCCTGCACTGCCCTGAGATGTGTCTACAACTTGGAGTCCAAGTTCTCAAAATGCAGACTGGCCTGCTGTGTTTTTCCACTGTATTTTCTGGGTGTCTGTCTCTGTGGAGAGGAGGGAGGGGCTGTGTCTTTCTTACACACGCAGTCAGCTGAGCAGAGGGAGAACATTCCGAATTGAAAGATCATTCCACAGTGCAACAATCAGACAGTAGCAGAGACTGTACAAGCAATTTATCAAACAGCTGTTGAACAAGCAGAACCAAGACTTGCAGAAATGTGATGTCTTCATCACTTTGCCTCTGATCTAAAGTATAAGTACCTCTTTACACATTGTGCTTGTAATGCCAATAACTAAGGTGTGAAGAGCAGACATTTAAACAATCAGGGGCAACTGGTCTGTGTGCACACACCCCTCCTCCTTGCATTCTTGGAACTTGATTTTAATACTATCTCCTGATTGGTGCTGAAATTTAGCACCTGGAACAGACTTCCAAAGTGGGTGCACTGCAGTGCACAGCAGTTCATCTGCTATTCTAGCAAGAAAATCACAATGGTGGGCCAGTAGCACCAAAATGGATCTGAATGGGAGGAGGATCTCATGAAATGAACTGCCACATCATTTCATATAACATCATAAAGAGAGACAAATCCAAACAATGTGTTTGAGCAGGGGTTTTTACAAATGTGGAAAAAGTGAAACAGGCAGGAACTGATCTTTTCTCATGTTTTGTGTTTCTCTACACACATTGGAGACCCTTGTGGATGTCAGAAAATGCTCTATCAGTAAAGTTTGCATATGATCAGGCTCATGGGCATTTTAAACACCCTCCTCACCTGCAGAGCCATCAGCATTGCTGATGACACCTCCCACCCCTCACACTCCCACTTTAGACTCCTGCCTTCAGGGAGAAGGTATCGGAGTCTTCATGCCCACTCCACCAGACTTTCAAATAGCTTCTTCCATTCGGCTGTGAGGATGCTGAACGCTGTCCATTAACCCCCCGCCCCCTGCCCCTGGAATGTGACCCACCACAGAACATAAAAAGACCACCTCTGCTGTTTTGCACAAACCCAGTACATTCCCCCTTCTTGTTATAATACATGTAAATCTGCTGCTGACTGTTTTTTACCGGCATATCTGCTGCTGTTGGTCATTTTCACTACTGTCCATGTGCATCTCAATCTCACAACCATCTGAGAGTCTTCTTATTTGCACTACTGTCACTGATTGTACATGGTTTGTCATAGCCTATGAGGTTGTACCTTTTAGTTTTATCCTAATCACTTTGATTTAGTTTTCTCATTCTTTTTATTCTATATTTACTCTACTTTTATTCTATTTTAGTTTCCTAACTGGTATGGCATTCAGTACTAGGTGAGAGAGAAACAGTATTTCAATTTTCTGTATGTGTCAGGGTTGCTCGACGCAATCTGCCTCTCTCCCCTTCTTTTTCTCCCTTTTTCTTTTCTCTCTCCCTTTCTTGTTTTCTGTTATAGGCCCCAGGTCCAGTGATCCTCTATCAGTGGTTCCCAAGGTGCGACACAGCTGTGGCACGTTTACCTAATCACCCACGCGGCTACTTAAGGTACTGGTGCACAAGCACTCGTCGCCAATACGTTGAGGAATTACTGTTTGTTTTACAGCCTTGTTATACTAGGAGCTACGCCAGATCCCCAGCGAGACTTCGAGTATCACGTCACTTAAATGCTATTTCCATTCTGCTACTGCCTGAGTAACCGCGGCTAGCTTGCCATCTCTTCACACAGACTCCGAGCCCAGCCTGAGTTTCACGGCTACCAACTGTCTCTACCATTATCTACCCTGCCCTGCCACCTCCAGTTCTTCAGCTGTTACCACCTTGGACACAGACTCCACTGTCAGATTACACCTGTGACATTGTTTTCTGTTACATTAAAGACTTTGATCAGTATCCATACCTGCCATCTGAGTCCAGCCTGTTTTTCTCTCACCTCTGTGTGAGAGAGCTGACATAACAGTATGTCAATTTTCACATATAGTGAATTGACAATAAACATCTTTGATCTTGATTTTTAATGTCACAGATTTTTTAAAAGTATATTGTAGATACTTTGTTTAAATCTCCTCATACACAACAAAATCAAATTTGTTAGATTTTTAGTTGAGAGTAAAAAATATATGTAATTATTTCAACTCTTGTTTAGTGTAATTCAACTATGAGAGACTTATTCCTCAAAAAGAGTTGGTGTTGATACAGAAAGTCAAATCTCATATTCTGCAAACAGCCTTCTACAGTGTTGATTTAAAAAGATAGCGAGTTTTACTTCTAGAAGTCCAATGTTTTTGTGACATGCTTGACTGAAAGGAGGCAGGAGACCAGCCAGTGACTTTCAATCACTGATTTCTGAACATTATAATACTGTATTACTGGGAGCTTATGTAAAATGGTTCGGTGTGGTGAAATGTCATTTAAAGTTACACCATTATAGCAGAAGAATATTTCAAACTTATCAAATCAGTCCAACTTTCACCTGCATTACAAT
>NW_018127897.1:4370542-4373099 GCF_001952655.1 Monopterus albus | reverse complement strand
TGAAATATTAATAGTATTGATAACTTGCCAACAACATCTTCTCTCAAAGTGATACTGAAAAACTGGTCCATGCATTTGTTTCTTCCAGGCTGGAGTACTGTAACTTTTCAGGATGTCTCAATAATTCCATAAAAACCTCCAGTTAATCCAAAATGCTGCAGCCAGAGTACTGACAGGAACTAGCAGGAGAGATCATATCTCTCCCATATTAACTTCTTTCCACTGGCTCCCTGTAAAATCCAGAACAGAATTTAAAATCCTTCTTCTAATTAAGCTCATAGTTAGGGCTGTGTCAGCAGATAATCACAGTTAAAGAAATTTACAGGGTATGCCACTTGTTACACTGTAACAAAAGAAAGAATGAAAGAAAGACAAAGATTTGGTTTGTAGAAGTTTCTGCAGGCCATGTATTGGATGTGGTTCCTATAATAATTAATTCAGTCCTCCATGAGAATAAAATCAACAGCCCCTCATTAACCACGTCTTCATTCCAACCACAAAGTTTCTGATCCCAGTCTAAACTCTCACAATGAGATTGGGGACTTTTTGTATGCAGGCTTCTTGACACCCCCCTGTACTTCTTGTTTCAAGGTGCGACAAAAGTAATATGGAAAGTAATATGGAAAGTGAGTTCATCCCATTAAGAGGAACCAGTGAGCTGTTTTCTTTCACCACAGTTAGATGTTATTAAAAGTATAAAAACAGTTTTCCAAATGAATGCAGGCTCCAGGTCAGGTCAACATAGCTACAAGATTATCATTCATCTCATTTTTGTAATCCATGAAGAAACTACAGAGCGAACGACAGAAGAGGCATGTACACACATCTAAGATAAAAGGACACTGTGGTATTTTTCAAGCAAATAGCATACGTGTATGGGGCACATCCAGGTCAGGCCAGCATTCATCATAGGTATGACACACACACAACAATTATTTACAATTTGGGTTCAAACCTACAACATTTTACATAAGATCATGCTTAACAGCACAGTGAGAACATTTTTTTCTCCGGTGCTTTCAACACCATATAATCTTTACTACTTAGGGACAAAATGGAGCAAGCTGGGGTGGACCACAGCCTAGCGTCCTGAACAGCTAACTACACTGTATATCAACACACCACAGTACCTGAGACTGCAGCACACCAGTTAACAGTGGTCTGTACCATGGTGGCTCCACAGGGGATTGTCCTTGGTCCTTTTCTGGTCATCTACAGCAGTTTTTTAGTGACTCAGCTGTTTTCAGGTACATCACTGATGGAAAGGAGGATGAATACAGAATGGTGATTCAGGACTTAACAAATAGGACCAAGTAAGAGGTTGTGTTTTTGTTCCAAACTTTTATTTGAAAGAAACAATGAACAATATTAAACATAAATGTTGCCATTTCATGTATTGTACCAGAGTTAACTTAGAACTAATTTTCATCCGCAGTCCCTTGGCAGGTATATATTTTTGCTGGACAAAACATATGCAGTGGTCTGCTGGGACAGCAGTAGAAAGACAGAGACTGGACAAACTCATAAAGGAGGCCAGCTCTGCCATCACCTGAAGACTTGCTCTGGACTCACTAAAGGAGATGGGAGACTGAATGTGATGGCCAAAGTGTTGGTTATTATGAACAACACCTTCTAGTCCCTGCATGACATCCTGAGTACTCTGAGCAGCACCTTCAGCAACAGGCTAATCTAGGCTTCACCCACCCGGTCCAAAGAATCACTATCACAGATCCTTTGACCCTGCAGCTGTCAAACTCCACAGTCTCCATCACTGCTCCCAGTGGACCCAAATACCCCAAATAACTACAAACTGAACCCCCAGATTGTACAGCTCATATGCACTTGTCACTTTTATGTCATAGTTGTCTCTTTCCACAGATGTCATTTAGAGCCCTCTGGTATAATGACCAAACTTTAAAAGTTGCACCAATTAGAATTTGACATTTATCAATCAACACTGCAGTTTTACTGTCAAACCAATGTATGCTACCTTCCCAACATCAAATGGCAGAGGGACAACTAGCAGCTCTTTGAGACCAAAAAGAGGAGTACAAAAAGACTGAATATATAATTGATTTTGATTTGATTTGATTTGATTTATTCTTTCAAGCATGTAAAGACAGTTGATATGTCAACACACATAATTTTACACATATCCAACAAATGCTAATCCAATATCAATTTGCTTATACCTAGTACATGCTTGAATGGAGTAGGAAGAAGTCAGACTTATCCAGTCCTACCCCATGACATCATCTTACCATCATTGGTTTACAAGCAGTATCTCTACATAAATAATTCTCTTCTACACCACACAAGTAATATACTAAAGAATTATAACAGAAATGTTAACATTCTTACATAATTACATTCTTAAATAATTATCTTCTACACCACACAAGTAATATACTAAAAAATTATTACAAAGTGTTAACATTCATACACCACACCCACAATGTTCCATCTAATCAATCATTAAGCCTGTTCTTGCATATATCCTGATTGACACATACCTTTATATTTATGTTTAAACTCATCAATTCTAGTACTATTTTTT
>NW_018127897.1:4363896-4369151 GCF_001952655.1 Monopterus albus | reverse complement strand
CCCATTTAACCATTGTCATACTGATACCATCACTATCACTGGATGATTTATTACCACATTTGTTCACTATCTCTATAATTTCCTTTTCAACTATGGGCTTCAAGAACATAGAACTCATGTTCCTTTCGCTTGCATTATTATTTATAGTGACGGATTTATCATCTGTACAAATGCTTCTTGCTAAACCAGGACCAACATTCACAAAGAACCTATTAAACTTATCAACTACATCCTCAAATCTATTGACCGGTGTGTCATTATCCATAAAATATTAAGGGTAGTTACTCATGCTGGTACTGTTTCTAATCAGTTTATTTAATATATTCCAAGTACCTCTCATGTTATTTTTATTATCCTCTAATACTTTAGAGTAATATAGTTTCTTACATCTCCTCAAAATCTCAATTAATTTGTTCTTATATGACTTATATTTTTCTTCCACCTTCTTTGATCTGTCCTTTATGAATTCCTTATATAACGCATTCTTCTTTTTACATGCATTCTGTAATCCCTTACTCATCCATGGTTTCCCACTGTAATTCCTTTTGTTTTTATACTGCTTACGAGGACAGTTCCTGTCATATACTTTCTTAAATATATTTAAAAATTGCTCATATGCTTTATCTAAGTCTTCCTCTCTGTAAACTGATTCCCAGTTTTGCCCCATAAAATCCTCTTTTAGCCTCCTTACAGCATGTTCATTCGTCACCCTCCTATAGAAAAGATTTGTTTTTGGCCTCTCTTTTCTATACTGGCCCTCATAAACCACAAATACTGGTAGATGATCACTAATATCATTTATAAGTAATCCACTTGTCATTTTGCTGTCAATAACATTGGTAAGTATATTATCTATTAGTGTTGCATGCTGGGTTGTTACTCTACTTGGTTTTGTAATTTTTGGGTATAAACTGCATCTATATATTGTGTTAATAAACTCCTCAGTTCCTGTGTGCTTGTTAGGATTTAACAAATCTATATTGAAGTTCATCAAGTGAACATCTCCCAGCTCAAAATGAATATAAATGTTGCTACATGACTATGGATGTGTAGATAGGCAACTGTTTGCTAATGTGTTAACTATAAGGTACCTATAAACTATAAGGTAATATGTCCCTGTTATGTTTGTGGCTTGTTCTGCTCTTTTGAGTGGGAAAATATTTGAAAATACTTTATTTCTGCACGTTTAATCAACAAAATTCAGAAAGTTACCTCTGTTTTTATTTGAGATTTCAGCTTAACAGGAAGTAGGTTTTAAGCAGGAGGAATCCAGGGGCCACTTGTGGTTGTGACTCACAAAGCTACAGTATGTTACCTATAGATGCGACCTACAGTATTGATCTATGCTGTAAATACTGTATGTAACTTTTCAATCACAGCACAGGTTGGAACAGTCTCAGTCAGAGTCTGTGAATTAAAGCCAAAGGCACAGGTAACTGTAGTAGTTGCAGATGACACAGAGATGTTACAGTTTATATAACCAGATATAATGTGTCAGCAAAAGGACAAGGAAGCTGCTGGGCCCGGCAGGTGGTGAATCGCTGTACATCTTGATACATACCTAGGTGTTTCTAGGGATTTGTATAGCTTTTGCAGGCATTAGGTAAATCACAGGTTTCCATCATCACAGGGGTATACAGCTGCATGCAACAGGAACAGAGAGCACACACGCATCTAGAAATGCCTTACATGCAGCTTTACACACACGCACACATAAAAATCTACTGCACGAAACACAGGTATGCCACAAACACCTGACAGGTGCAGGCGTGGTTTGCTGTGAGACACGCTATCTTGACACGCTAACTCATTCTTAAATCTTAGTTACGTGCCTGAGGCTGAGTACTAAGCACCCTTGTTTACTCTCTGAAGCCTGTTCCTCTTCCAGTCCTTGTCTCTGGGCACACCCTCTTCCGACATAGGCCGACTTCTGTCATTACTGTTCATAATTGAGTTGCTAAGAGGCCTGAGAATCTGAGCTTGTCTGATGAGTAATAGACTTATTAGCTGTGTCAAAAGCATGCCACCAATCCCATGATCAGTATGTATTATCCACTGTCCTGCAGGTGTCTGTTTAAGAAGCCACTGGATGAGGCTCTTTTAGAAACACTGATCCCTCAATCCAGACCTGACATTACAACAGTGTAGAAATAAATGGTTGAAACACACAGGGTGGTTTAATGTCAGTAAGCACAATGACTGAAAAGGCACTTGCTCATTTATCATGTGAATAACACACACATGATTTGATTCTTCACAGCAGTGCCTTTTGGCCAATTTAACATAGATACAATACCACAACTGTCAAGAATGCATATCAAAGAGCTGGCAAAAGCCTTTACTTTGCTTTACACAAAGCTGCACTTGATTGGCATCGTTATGGCAGAACTGGATAGAAAAATCTGAGCGGGCAGATTAATGGCAACACTGTGTAAACTCCCCTGGCCCGAGGCACTTGGTCTCTATACACCTTGGCTTCCTCTGTCATTTACAACCTTTTTGCATGCATGCAGCAAAGTCAAGAGTGTGAAAACCGGATGAGCAAGTCCACAGCTCTATTGTCTTTTGGAGGAAAAAATAGCGTTGCCTCTGGTTACAGAGTTGCCTTGCGTGAGGACAACAGCTCATCTTTTTAGTCCTCTTGACCTCTGAACCAGGCCTGTGGCAGGAACACTTTTACAACCTGCTTTTTTCTTTTTAGATGCATTCAACTTCTCACTGATAGACATAAGCCTATATGCCATTGACAGGCTATTTGGAATATATTTTCACTGTGATTAACAGTCCAAGAAACAAAACCTACAAGATAGTTTGTTAGTTGCTGTAGTTAGTATCTCGACTTGGTTGAAGTATGGTAAGACCTCATTAAACATTTATATATTACAATATAGGCCCTTGGGACCCTAACAGAAGTAAGAGGATGTTAGCTGAATCAAAAAAGTAGAAAAGGTTGTTGAAGACTCTTCATTTACTAGAACTGTCAACCTGTGGCAGTTTCCTTAAAGCTACACTAATCAATATTTTAATCTTAGAATACCAAAAAATGGCTATGTATGGCTTCATGCGCTACACATAATGTAGAAGCTAGCAGAGTATATAACAGCACTACACATGACAGTGTGAGAAGCTAGCAAAGAAAGCAGAGCAGAGCTCAAATGAGTGCACAGCTGATTCTTTCTTACTTCAGCAGCTATAAAATGTGATGGCCATTCTTAGCCTTTGTAGCTCTTTGTTGAGATAAGATGTGCCCCACATATTTCATAAGGAAGAAACAAGTTGACCAGTGCAACAGTGTGGCCTGCTGGTGTGTTTTTAATCATTTTGGACAACAATGGAGGCCTATAGCACAGATAAAGAAGCTCAATCAAGTTCTGGACTCACAGATATTACAGTCAGTACATGAATTGTTGGATTTAGCCTCTGTAGGGAATTTGTGTAAAAATAACAAAAAATAGAACATGACCAATGGTTATCCTTTAAGCAAGTTCTGATCCACATGAGCACTCTGAACTTTGTTTACTTGTGTGTCACAGATGCAGAAAAATTCTATTCACTTTGCTTGATATAAATGAGTATGTCAACAGTTTCAGGGCTTCCACTTTAAGACCTCATAGAATCAATTAGCATGCTTCACAGTTTCACTAGCTGGTGTTGTATGCACACTGATTAATGGAAACACTCTGTGTTCTCACAGCAGGTACTCTTTGCACATTGCCACCCTGTTGACCACTTCTACAGTGTGTATGCAACATAATAAAACATTTTTCACTGGCTTGTTTTCTGATTTAAGAAAATAATCATATTGCTTTAATGACGTATGTTCCTACAGTCTTCACATTCTTCAAAACAAATGCAAGTTGTAACATCTCCTGTCAACCATGTTTGGCTTTGCAGTGGCAGTTAATCTCCTGTGTCTGCTTCTTAGTTACTTATGGGGAACTGATGACTTGTTGATATTTTTGGGCCAAACCACAGCTGGATAACAGCAGCGGAATGCAGAAGAACCACTAAATCAACCAATGGTACTCATGTGGGCAAAAGATCTGTTGGAGGAGCAATCAATCACATGGAGCATTCAATCTCAGTACAAATCACGTTGACTGTTTAAGCTGCTACATGCACAACCACTTATCCAGACTCTGGTGGAGGTGAATGGACAAAAACACACACAGTTACAGGCACGCACAGCAGAACATCACAAAGTGTTGTTTTTGGCCCAGGAAGACATTCACTGACATAATAATAGTATCTATATTAATGGAATTTCCAGAGTGGCTTGCTTTGGAAAATAGGCTGATAATTCAATTAGCGCTTGACAACCAATGTTCAGACACCACTAGCATTATAAAATAACTCCCACCATAACAAAGGACTTGCTTAGACAGCAGCTGCCTGGAACTGACTGGAGAGTGACATGGTAACTAGAGTCAAATGTCTTTTATTGAACTTGTATTTAGGCATTCACAGATTTACACAACTGCTGGTCTGGACAGCAAGACCTTTTTCCCTTTCTGTCAGTCTAATTCTTCACTTTGCATCTTCAAAATACAGAAGCATGATAGTGTTAAAGATTGCTGAATATTTTTTTTTTTTTGCCTTCCAGGCAATGTTTTAGTGTGAAAATCAACTTGCAGAGACTTGACAACTGTTTAATCTAGGCACTCCTTTAGTGAATTCATCTTGTTTAAATTAAACACATTTTAACTCAATAACATAATAATTAAAATGCACAAGAAGGGATAATATGAATTTGAGAGCCCCTTGCAACAAAAATGGTGCTCAGCACTGCTGTCATACTGTTTTACAGTACTTCATTATTTTAACCTGTAAATGTAATGGACAGAGATTAACAGCACAATTCAAACACAATGCCACCAGTAAGAGCATTAATGCAATACTTTTTATTTGCATTGCTTTGCAATCGGTTGATTAGAAAGAAAACCAATTATGTAAATGTTAACTGTGATGTCTGTCTTGTAGTGTTTGTAATTTTATTACATCCAGGGTAGTGCCCATAAAGAGTACCAGGTACAAACAATTGTTTCCGGCCTGATGAAAACCTGGTGAGGTCAAAACCAGTCAGTCTTTTTACTGAGCTGTTTAATTAAATAAAGACATTTAAATAAATTCCTTCATCCATCTAAGAGTGACTGAAGTATGTTTTTTTTTTATTTCTCTAATTTATGTAAATATTAACTTAGCTTTCCTTAGGAACACCTAATAAAAATACAAATCCATGTTTGGATTTGGTTCAG
>NW_018127897.1:4362921-4363857 GCF_001952655.1 Monopterus albus | reverse complement strand
ATCTGTGTGTGAGTTTTTAAAAATATTTTTTTAAAGTTTGATCATGACATTGTTTAACTGTGTAGAGAAGAAAAATCAATGTGATGAATATACAGTATGTAATACTAAACTGTAATAGCTTTAAAACATTTTAGCTGCTGTACATAAAGTATTCTGTATTAACGACAAGCACTTTTTTATGTTTGACTCATCAAAAAACATTGGTTCAAAGACAATTTTGGTATGTCTGTCCTGCTAGTAAGCAAACTGAGAGACCTGAGACCAAGAGAGACCCAAATAAAACAAAAATATTATTATTACTTTATTTTTATGTAACATATTTGTGATAATTAGAGCCAGAATTGTCAGAAAATCTATCAATGTAAGCACCAACATTTTCATCACTTGTGCCTTTTCGTTGTTGTTTGGTGTTATTGGCTGCTGTTTCTCAAGTTGCTTATATGGGTCATTGTTTCCCTCACTTGCATCTGCTCCTTGGCTTTTAGTCCTGCTCACATAAGATGCAAGGAAAATATGCAAGCAGAGAGGACTTGAGCTCCTCCAGGCAGCCTTATGCTGCCTAACCTCTCAGTGCAGGAATTGGTCATTTTCAACTAAACCTCAGGGTAAGTGTTTCTCTGTTTTTCTGATAACACTTGTTTTGGTAGCCAGGTTTCCTGGAAGGGTAAGCCGAGGCAAACTAGTGAACAACCACACATGATGCTTCAGGTGCACCTCCTGTCACTTAAGTCAGTTTGGCATGGGTGACCCTGGGCCTCTGGGCACTATGGGCATTTATATCTAATTTCATGACAATACATTCATCACACACATACAGTACATATTGTACATACATATATTCAACCAGAAGCCCTGGATAAACAGTCAGGTACGCCACATGCTGCATGCTCACTCTCATGCATTCAGTTCAGGCGATGAGACGGAGTACAAAGCTGC
>NW_018127897.1:4360181-4362760 GCF_001952655.1 Monopterus albus | reverse complement strand
ACCTCCTGCCCCCCCTGCTTTGACCCCCCCAGCCACAGCACAGAGAGGAGGCACACACACACCGAGACCACCTGACTCCCCTTCCCTCCATTAACTGTCTCATCAGGCCAGGTATACACAGTCCTGAGGAAGATCAACGTAGGTATAAGCAAATTGATATTGGATTAGCATTTGTTGGATATGTGTAAAATTATGTGTGTTGACATATCAACTGTCTTTACATGCTTGAAAGAATAAATCAAATCAAGGTGAGATTTATGATTTATCAGAAGTATTTTCAAGCAGCAGTTTTACAAGCAAAAGGACTTCAGTGTTCAAGACTTTTTTCAACAAATGTCATTTTGCTAACCCATCCTCCTCCATTAAAGAGCAGTTTAGAGTTGCATCCTGGAGCATTTTTATGGTGTCTTCCAGTGCTGTGTCCAACACAGTAGATGACAGTAGGGCTAGTAAACACAGTGGAGTATTTACCAAGTAACAAATCCCGATATTTATATCATGAGCTGGGAAAAACCAGAAACTGAGCAAGGAAAAAGAGAACATTGAACTTAAATTGCCAGATAACCAGAGACACAACTGCAAATCAATAATAATGTTGCTTTGTATCTGCTGGAGAGGTATATGAGCAACATTTTGCTGACAGGTTTGCCATATACACTTATAAGTTGAAGATACTGTATGTCAGTGTCATGTTTACAACATGTTTTGCTGCCTCCAAAAATTACTGCAGTGTTAATTCCTACTTATCAGTTAGTATTCTCTGATGCTGATTGTGTGGTTGTACCTGTGGTCCGTGTGATGTCTGGGGGTCTAGTGGGTCTCCTGTAACAATCTTCTTGGCATTTTCTATGCTGCATCTCACAAACTCTTCATAAATACTCTCCTCCACAAAGACACGTGATGCAGCTGTGCAGGACTGGCCCTGGTTATAAAAAGCTCCTTTCTGGGTTTCCTTCACAGCCAGCTGCACTGTAGACACACATACAAATACTTAGTGGAAAACATCAATAAGCAAGAACCACTAACATTTTAGCAAACATTTAGCTTTTACAGGAGAAAATTACATTTTCTTTACTCTACTATCTATCATCAGTCTGAATGTTAAGTTGATGGCGAGCTATTAAGGAGTTATAAAATACTTTATAAAATATAGTCGCATCCTTCCCACTGCCTGCTTTGTCTACTTTGCAAATCCTACGGTCACTATCTGTAGCTAGTTATAGTTGTTTAACCCTAACTAATCATATCATTACAACATTCGGTTCTGGAGCAAAAATTTAAAAATGTTGCTTTTTGTAGCCAACATTTTTTGTTTGTCTTATCAATAATTTAATTGTAATGCACAGATTGGTAGTGAACAATTATAGATGCACATTGACTGTTGACTGCTGCACATGCTTCTCCCATGCAGCATACATTCTCTTATTATTTTCTTATATATTTTTATTATAACTCTGCATTTTGCTGCTTTAAAGTGCCTTAGATTTTGTGTTACTTATTTATCTACTTTATATTTCATTTGAATTGTGTGGCATTCATGTGGACAGCAAAGTAAGAATTTCATTGTACAGGGAAACACGTTTCCTAACTGTGTATATGACAATAGACACTTTGACTTTGACCTTTGATTAGGTGTTGAGATATTTCACTATCAACCAAAGTATTCTGTAGAGAAGTATTGTGTACTGGAGCGATTGCTGATGCGCCACCTTCATTTCCTGTATGTTGAAAGTAAAAGCTACTGTATGTTTACATTCTTGCCAGTGCATATTTAAGATGGGAAGGTTTATGTGTGTCAAGATTCATGTCTTCCAAGTTTGAATCAATTGTTAGTTGAGGTTCAGATTTTAAATCCTGCAGTGAAACTTCATCTTGCTTTGCACATTATTCATTTGCTAGCTGATAATCACATCAAATAAACATGACTTGTTCAATCAAGTGTATTATTTAGCAGCGCAAGAGGGGTTCAGTCCCATCTGCAGTGCCTCCAGCTCTACTGCACACAACTAGTGCTGATTATGGTTGGCAAGCCCATGAGAGATTATGTTATTGTTGCCACACTCCCCACAAAGTCGTAAACTTGCAATCACTCAACGTTTGCCAGGTGAATTCACATTGATATAAGAAGGAAAACATTGCTATAGTAGCCAACACTTGTGTAATCGACTACATAAAAGGATTAAAAAAAAAAATCAGGTACAAGTTTGTACAGGTTGTGTGATTGTTGCATGATAATTAGAATACTGGTGTCAAAAACTTTAATATGTATTTTGTAAAAGTATTATTATTATTATTACTGCTATTATTCTCTGTCACTGTCTTGGTTGCCTGTTAACTGTTCTCTTTTTGTTTACTGTTTAGACCTTTTAGTGTGGTTTACCTCAACTCTGACATAAATAGATCAGAATAGATCAGGAAATGAAATTGCTATTTTCCCCAAACAGTTTTTTCCCAGCCTTTTGCTTAGGAACCCAGTATTTGCAAGAAACATAAGGCATAATTTATTTACATTGTATTCCCAGTTGTCACTGCCTTGATCTATATAGACATGCTTTAGGAGGAGGTGACAGTGCAGTGGC
>NW_018127897.1:4355032-4360124 GCF_001952655.1 Monopterus albus | reverse complement strand
GCCTGTGAGAACACCACGGGACCCCCCCCCCCCCCCCAGAGCTGCTTGTCCTCACTATGAAAGGTCTTGAATGACAGAGAGCACTCTTTGTCAAGCAGCTGCTCTCATTCACAAAATCTTTTTCATTCATCTGTGCATGGGAGTGTCTCCAAGATAGTATACATGCTCACTGTGGAGCCTAGTGCTTAATGACAGCGGTTTGGAAATAAGACACAAGGATATCTGCAAAACTGACCTCATAGGTAGATTGGTCTCTTCAAGTTTTACTTCAGAATCATATATTTTACTTAATAAGGTGATGCAGAGGTAGCATACAGTATGATGCATTTTTCCAGGTTTATAGCTCCATCATCTGTGTTACCCAAATCATCAAGTGCAGATTATCATTCTATATTTAAAAACATTATTGATGCAGCCACTACCACCACAAAAAGTACCTTATTGATATGAAAGCACAATTTGGATCATTTATGCTGATTGCTGGAAAATATACAGTACATATGAGTCACGCTATGGGAACTGGAATGCAAAAAGGCATACCTGCACAGTTACTCATTTGCCTTTGTGCACATACTGTACAAGTAACTGAGGCGTATACTTAGCTAGGACATTGTTGGTGCCACACCCATGCATGAACATCTTTCTTAATTCCTTTATCACTGCCCTCTTTACAGACACTGAATTTGTATGCAGTTTTGGGATGTTAGGTGTTGCAACTGCAATATGTCACATGGGTTTAAGGATAAATGATTTACAGGCGTTTAAGCCAAGTTATTTCTACATGTTTTTTTTATTGTAATATGTAACCAAGATACAAACGTGAAGGGACAATTCCATTTTTTTAACAACTTGGGTCTTATTTTTCTAGTTTTGGCCAGCATTTCCAACACTGAAATAATGGCTGTTAGAGGGGCAGGTAGGCAGATTTTGTTTCCTTTGGACTAAGAAATGATAGTTGTTTGCCCCTGTTTCCAGTCTTTATGCTAAGCTAAGCTAACTGGCTGCTCCTACTGTACAAACACGAGAGTGGAATCAATCTTCCCATCAAATTCCTCCCAAGAAATCAAATAAGCACATTTCCAAAAATGTCAGACCACATTCCTTTAATAACATAAAATCTGTCTGGAGAATAGAGCTGTGTCTTGATATTTTGAATAAACCCCTGTAAAATTAATCACTGAGTAGCAGTGATCTACAACTCCATGAACCTTGCAGTCTTACAATATGACACCTTTCACACATTGGTCCTGGTAAACATAAGCAAAACCAGTGAGCATGACAGTTATTGACAAGTCTATTAGATTATAGTGACTTTGCACTAGTGACAACTAGAGACAAAGCACTAATACAATATACCCTCTTAGCTGTGTTGTACACCCTCTTGTCCTTACACCTGTTCTTTGTGTAGCCACAACTAATGCCATGACTTCAGTGTCAAATGAATCTCAAGAAGATGAAGGTATTAGAATGCCATGTCTCTTGTCAGGACAGTAGTCAGGTATAGTGGATTTGCACTATAATCTACCAGGTGATATATAATAACTACTATAGGTGTGAATCCCTGTAGGTTTGTTCAGTTTGTCTGTTGTACCTTCATTGTGGTCTGTTGACAGAGGACAAGTTATAGTTTTAGCTGTTTGTGTGTATGAGCTGTTTAACTCACTGCATGGCCAAGGTTGTTGATACAGAGATAACATGTGGTGTTATGTTGCTAATTTGAATGACACATACTGACAAAGTGCAACTATGCATATCACACTTGCTCAGCTGCACCAAGCTGTTAAATCACTATCATGTTTAGGCTGCTGTATGCTCACACTTGTCACTCTTGCATAATAATAATAATAATAATAAGAGAAAATTGTTCCATTTCAGGAGAAGCGGACTCTTCTCTTTGTTACCAAGCCAAAACTGTGAAATAGAGAGCAAAGCTTTCGCAGTGTGGTGCAAAGATGTCACCACAGTGTTAGGAAACACTTGTAACTCAGACTTAGAAGCACTATTCCTTAACAGCAGACCATGTTGTTCACCGAGAGAAATTTTCTTTTTCATTTTGGTCTGATTTTATATGCTGCCCAGGCCTCTACTAACAATGCATTACAGCACCTAGCCAAGCCAAATAACTAGCATCGAGCAGAAACACCGGGATTCACTACTTTTTGTTTTAGGTGATTTTAACAGAACAGCCTCACCCATGAACCACCCAAATACAGACAGCATAGCAGTTAAAACACACTTGATCACTGCTACACGGTGACGTAATGATACTTCCCAAGCCACCTTGTTTCAGTGTGGCCCACAGGTGCACCATCAACGTCTTGCCACAAAGCTGCAAAAGGTGCACATTGTACCTTGTACAACTGAGTGTTGTTTGTGCCAGTGGTGGAAGAAGTACTCAGATCCCTTATTTGAGTAAAAGGAGGAACAGAACAGTGTAAAAATACTCTCTTACATGTCTACGTTCTGAATTCAAAATGGTGCTTAAGTAAAAGTACATGAATATCAGCATCAAAGCATACTTAAAGTACTAAAAGTAAAAGTATTTATTATGCAGAATGGCACATTTAACATTAATATATATCATATTATTGGGGTGTAAACACTGAAACTGTATTGCATACATCATTTATTGTTGGTAAAGGTGGAGGTAATGTTTATGCTTATAATCTGAATTACTGCTGGGTTGTCATTTGTCCACCATAGATCAATAAAGTCTTATGATTATACTGTAATTTTTTTTATGAATCTGGTTCTGAAAAGTAACTACGGTAGTATCTAAAATGACAAAATAAATATAGTGGAGTAAAAGTACAATATTTGCCTCTAAAATGTAGTGAAGTAGAAGTAGCATAAAATGAAAATACTCAAGTCATGCCTGGGTACCCCAAAATTGTACTTAAATACAATACTTGAGCAAATATACTTATGGTTATGGTTATGGTCCATCACTGGTTTGTGCTTTGAGTCTTGATTCACCATAATGTATTTGTACTGCAGGTTAGATGTCTATAGTAAGTACAGTAAGTGCTCATGTATGTATTATGCATTTTACTTTGCACTGAATTCATTTCCTTGACGAAGAATTTCATCTTTAAACTTTTAGTAGTTTAACTTTCCCTGGATTCCTACAGATTATAGTCATGCTCAGCCCTAGTACATTGAATTTTAAGGTAACAAAGAATCACAAGACTCAACATGCAAAATTATTACTACAGATTTATACACCTTTTCTGTCTTCTTCATTCAAGACACATGATTATATAGAGGGTGTAAGAATCCAAGCAGTATGATCAGGAGAGGTGAATAATTCCCTTGCGTGAGGAAGCTCTGGTTATGCAGGTACACGTGGAGCACTGAGGCTATTGTGTGCCAAGCTTTATCTCCTTAATCAGTTCTCTTTGCCACCAGTTAATCATTTGTGCATGCCAGGGCTCAGAAACACTGGGCCCTTTCCACACAGTGGGAGAACAGAGACCGGATAACAACACCATGGCTGATAGTGCTGACTTTGCTGCTGGACAGTGATGTAAATTACACAGCCGCCAGCCCTGCTTTTGTAGCAGCAAGAATAGATTAGAATAGAATAATTGGGCGCACTGAGAAGCACTCCAAGATCTGATCCTTTTGTGTCTCAACATGCTTGTTTATGCAACACAGAGGGTAACAGGGAGGCAGGTGAAAAGAAATGAATGAAGACTAACATATCTGGCCATTAGACTTGTGGGTGTATGTCTGTGCGTGTATAGATGGGGATCTTTGTGTTTATGACATGTGTGTTAACACAAACATGCGTATTTGCATAGTAATCCATCTTATTTTTAATGACTTTCCATGAAAATATTTTTATCAGAAGAGTGATAAAGTAACACATTAACAACACTTCTATGTGCTCACAGACTCTCACACAGCAGGAGATTAAAGGGAGACTAAAGATGGTGATCATGATAGGGGAGTGTTAAAGAGACACAACAAAAATTATCAAAGAAATTGCCACACCTGGTATACATACAGTATGTTGCAATGCTAGTCAGTGTATGTACATGTTTACTGCTGCAGATATGTGTGAAGGTATGGATGTGTGTAAAGCGGTAGACATGAGTGCGTGTGGGAATTACATAGAGTCGTTTGTTGCCAATGGGTGTAACCTGGCTTAAATAAATTTTGATCCCTTAAGGGCAACATTGCTTGTCATCCACCCACCTCTGGGATGTGAGGATCTTGTAAACACCACAGTAAAAATTTGGCTCTTCTCTTCTTGTCTTCATTTCCAGTCCCTGTCTTTCATATGTTTACAGAATATTAGCTTGGACTGTGTTCTGTCAGATACATATCAGTTGAAGACACTGTCTACTGTATACTGAGTAGCATCCATGCTCATTACATACTCCAAAGTCATATATAAGTTGAATGGGCCGTCCTATCTCAGGAGTTGAATAAGTCAGCAGCAACTTGGGGAGACCACCCCACCCCCCCCTGCCATTAACAGCAGCTGCAGAACAATCCTGTTTATTGTTTGGCTTTCTGTTTAGTGTATAGTGCATTTCACTGCAATTTTTATAATTTTTTTTTTTTACTGTGTATTTACTCCTTATTAAGGCCGAAAACAGAAATAGCAGATAGGAATCAGAGATCTGGACAAACATTCCACAGAATCCCATTTTTTGTTGGAGTAGCCTACTGCAGCTAGCATATTATCTCAAAACCATTGCAAAGGCTTTTCCATGTTTCCACAAGCGGGATAAACAGAATATGTGCATGTAAGTGTGTTCACCTTCAAGAGTTCACACTACAGACATTTACTTTTTCCCATGACCCTAAAAGTCTTTGTGCACACCAATGGACTCTGTTGGTTTTGGCTAAATGTCGGTATAGTAAGCCTGCAAGTAGGCTGCAGAACTATTTGTCTGTCAGAGTACTTTTTATTTTCATCTTTTTTTGCATTGCTCAAACAAGACTGGAGACTGCCGCTCGATTTTAGTCTGAAACATATTTTTTTAATGCACAATTTGTTTATTTTTGTAACTATAACAACGGCAGTGTATTTAAGCATAATCTTAAGATAATAGTTGCTATAACCCAAAGCATAATCTTT
>NW_018127897.1:4328862-4355011 GCF_001952655.1 Monopterus albus | reverse complement strand
TAAAACAAACCAAACCATGGGTGGGTTCCATATTTTATGATTGTTTACATGCCAACAAAAGTCTGATTGCTCTGGTTTGGTTGTTGTCTTTTGTTTGTTTGTTTCCTTTACCAAAATAAAAAATGAATGAACTGTAGGTCATATTATTATTATCATGACGGTCCCTTTCCAATTCTCTGGGTCGTATTTGAAGGCAGGGACTCTATTGCAGTTTAGGATGGAGGATGTGTTGGTTCAGACTTTAGAACAACCTATGATCAACTGTGTTCAAACACAGGAAGAAGCGTGAAGTTCCTGAAGTGCAACAAGCATGGTGGATGTATGTGCAGTGCTCACCTCTGACACTGACCTGCCTAGTCATGCCTACAGCTGTTCTCGAACCTTCGCTAAGTGTTTTAGTTGCCTACTTTCTATTATACCTTAATAATGAGGTCGCACACCAGAAAATGTCAATTTGGTTTATTTTGGATTGCACTACAACTTATTTTGACCTTTGACATTCTCCCTATGAGGAGCTGATGTATGTAGTGTGAGAGGATTTTATTTATTCCATAGCATTATTTCAAGCTCATTTTGTTTTGTTATTTTATGCATTATCCTAAGAGGTCAAATCAAACTTTGTTTATATAGCCCAGTATCACTAATCACAAGGGGCTTCACAGTCTGGACAGCATAAGACACCCTCCATCCAAACTGATAAGAGAAAAACACAAGTCCCTCTGGAAACCAACTTTTTTAACTTTAGAAGCATCTATCTGGCATGGCTAATGTAGTACAAATGTATAACTGCAACTTTTTCTTTTAGTTTTTTTCACAACTCATTGCACTATTTAAAAACAGCAGATGATTGTTTTGACAGAAGAGGGTGACCGATACCTCCCTCAGCTCTTTCTGTACTCAACCTTCCGACCCTTGGCTCTGCTCAAGCAAACACAGTCTGCACGCAACGCACAATGATTAACCCGCAGATCGTCTATTAAGAGAATAATCACTCTGTAGGCAAAATCTGCCTCAGTTTTCTATCTACGACATTGCACACTGCTGATACCTCCCTTTTACTTTCCTTTCTTTGTTTGCCAAGTAAATGGACTAAGCTCTCAGTCAGTCTTACTGTTTATTTGTGCATATTGTTGCCTCAAATATTTTCCTAACATCAAGTAATATTTTAAAGTTCTCTCAATATTGATTTTTCTGGGAAAATGGGATGTTACACATTGCCATTGCAACTACACCTACAAGACAGCAAGTAGCTCTCCCACTGGAAATCGAGATGTGTGCTGGCTTGAGCATTTTTCTTTATTATGTTAATTTTTATTTCTGACCAAATTGTGCAAAGAAACACAAATTACATGTTTGATTCCCCAAAAACTGGTCCAACTGAGACCTCTGTCCTGAAATCCTTATCTGTGGATTAACCTGTAGATGATAGGTTGTGTGCATATGTGTGTGTGTGTGTGTGTGTGTGTGTGTGTGTGTGAAGGGGGAAAAGAGGTTCCTGTGTCATGCATGACTTGTTTTGTGTGCAACACTCATCTATATCTTTGGCTGCTAGAATAAATGCCATTGAACTACATAGCATTTACCATATAGAGTAAACAGGACATGAAGCACAATGACCATAAATTGTGGCATCAGTATTGTCTCATTACATGGAAAGACTATTACCACATATTATTATTACCCTACAGTAAGTGCAAATAGCTCATTATAATAAAAACAAATCAGTATCCATGCTGAACTTTTCTGGGATGTTTTTACATTCTGAATCATATGTTTAAAAGTGGACTTTGCCCTTTAGTGGTACAATGGGGCTGTGTCTCTGCCTCAGCATTTTGTCTGCCATGTGCACATGCACAGTAAGGCCACAGACAAACAAAACAAGGTGTGAGATACACCAAGTATTCACAGCGCTTACCCTTTTCCACATTTTGTTTGGTTACAGCCCTATTCCAAAATGATTACATCCCAGTTCCTGCTGCTGAAACACATCCCCACAGAATGATACTGCCACCACCATGCTTCAGTGTAGGGATGGTATTGGCCAGGTGGTGAGCGGTGCCTGGTTTCCTCCAGACATGACACTTGGCATTCAGGCCAAAGAGTTCAATCTTTGTTTCATCAGACCAGAGAGTTTTGTTTCTCATGGTCTGAGAGTCCTTCAGGTGCCTTTTGGCAAACTCCAGGCAGGCTGTCCTGTGCCTTTTACTGAGTAGTGGTTTCCGTCTGGCCACTCTATCATACAGGCCTGATTGGTGGAGTGCTGCAGAGATGGTTGTTCTTCTGGAAGGTTCTCCTCTATCCACAGAGAAATGCTGGAGCTCTTTCAGAGTGACCATCGGGTTCTTGGTCACCTCCCTGACTAAGGCTCTTCTCTCTCGATCGCTCAGTTTGGTCGGGCGGCCCACTCTAGGAAGAGTCCTGGTGGTTCCAAACTTCTTCCATTATGGATGATGGAGGCCACTGTGCTCATTGGGACCTTCAATGCTGCAGACATTTTTCTGTACTCTTCCCCAGATCTGTGACTTGATATAACCCTGTCTCGGAGATCTACAGACAATTCCTTGGACTTCATGGCTTGGATTGTGCTCTGACATGCACTGTTAACTGTGGGACCTTATATAGACAGGTGTATGCCTTTCCAAATCATGTCCAATCAACTGAATTTTTCACAGGTGGACTCCAATCAAATTGTAAAAACATCTCAAGGATGATCAGGGAACTAACTGAGTGACTTGGAGTCACCACCCTAATTAGCTGTCTGGCTATGACTGCATGCTGGTGCCATTGTTTATTTAAAAAAGCACATAGTTGGTCCTGCAAAATATTGAAAGTGCCATTAATCAGGGCTGTGAATACTTTCTGGATGCACTGTATCATTGCATATGGATTTATCTAGCGATACACTAAGGAGCAAAACATTTACATTCATTCTGAATTGTTTTTTGTGCACCTGCAGGGCAATAACAATAGTTGCCCTGCAGGTAGTAGCCTGGCCTATACTTAGTATACCCCAGTGGTGTCAGGTCTGCTCGACACCACCTGCCCCTCTGCCCTTTTTTTACTTTCTCCTTTTCTCTCTCAAAGGTGCTGGCTCTGGTGGTGTACACAACTGGGTCACATCCACCTGATCAGAGGTTCCCAAGGTACGACACGGCTGAGGCAAATCACCTAATTACCCTCTCCCCTTTTTAGGTGCAGACAAACGCTTGCTCATTGCCAGTATGTTGAGAATCTCAACCGCCACCTGGCTGACCATGTCACTGAGCTGCCCCCGCCTATGAGAAAGGGCAACAGGTGGGGGGAGGGGGGGGAGGGTGTCAAGTGTCCCAAGTCTTTTGTTTCTCCTTTTCTCTCTCACAGGTGCTGGCTCTGGTGGTGTACACAGCTGGGTTACATCCACCTGATCAGCGGCTCCCAAGGTGCGACATGGCTGAGGAAAATCATCTAATTACCCTCTCCCTTTTTTAGGTGTAGACAAATGCTTGCTCGTTGCCAGTATGTTGAGAATCTCATCTCTACGCTTGGCTTCGCTTCTACTCTCCGAGAGACATCCAGTACCTGTTTTCTCTCCACTCGCTCAATCTTGATGACGGCAGCATCAGCGTGTCAGCATCGCCAGTGTTTGCCATCTGAGTCCTGCCTGTTGCTCACCCGGCTCCTAGAGTGACTAGCCGTAACAGAACATACCGGCCAATATGGACTCTGCCGATGCCGGCGCTGGTCGACCCACATCACCACCTGCCTTCGTTGAGTGCTGTGCGCAGATCGACCACCTCGGGCAAGCACTGCGCCAGCAAATGGACTTTATTCAGAGCCTGTCGCGACACAGCTTTCTGACACCCTAGCGCAGCTAACCGCTTCCACCACCCTCCCTTCTACTTGCGCTGAATCTTCCTCCTTTGACAGACACACTAGTCCCACATGAGAGACATCGATACCAGACCCCGAGCCAATTTTTGGTAAGGTAGAGAAATCCTGGGGCTTTGTCCTGCAGTGCCACAGGGTTTTTGACCAGCAACCCTGTACGTTTTGCGCTGATCGTGTTAAGATTAATTTCATCATTAACCGACTCCGTGGTAGGGTGGTAACCTGGGCCGAGGCACTTGACTCCCATGGAGAGTTCTTTGGAGCCACAGTCAAGGAATTCTTCCATGAATTACAGATGGTGTTTGACCATCCTGACCACCAGGGTAATGCTGTCCGTCAATTAATGACAATAAAATAAGGGGCATGCAGTGTGACCCAGTGTGAGTTGAATTTCATGTGCTATCAGCCGAGGTGGGGTGGGGGATCAAGTCCTGCATGGTGCTTTCTGGCATGGGTTACATGACGACATAAAGGATGAACTAACCAGAAGGGACGACCCCACTGATTTCAATGCTTTAGCCAACCTAGCTATTTGCATTGACAATAGATTCCATGAATGCCACAAGGAGAAGGCTGCTTATGCTAGTCGCCCAAGCCTTCTCACCCTAGGTCTAAACCACCCATCCCTCTGCCCACCCGTCTTCAGGTTCTTCATGCTACTGACACTGCACCCTCTGGGTCCGATGAAGAACCCATGGAGCTAAAGTGCGCCCGGTTGACCCCTGTGGAACAGTCACGTCGCCTCAAGTCTGGGACATGCTTATACTGTGGTAGCCTGTCCCACCTGATCAATCTTTGCCCAATTCAGCGAAAAGAAGGACCCCACCAGTGAGAGTGGGGGCACTGGCGGGTCACTCCAGAACCACTGCTACCAGGTCCTCTAGCATGGAGATCCCAGTCACCTTGACTGCATCCAGTAAAACTATATCCCTACCAGCACTAGTGGACTCTGGGGCGGGGTAAATCTGATCGACCCCACATTGGTGGCTAAGCTCGGTTTGACACTGTTACTTTTAGACCATGCTTTAGAGACGCATGCTATTTCTGGGCAGTTGCTGGCGGTAATCACCCACCAGACTCCTCCAATCCACATGACCAATGCCGGGAACCACCATGAAACCACCTGGTTTATGATCATTGAGACCTCACAAACACCTGTAGTTCTGGGGCACTCCTGGCTCATTTCCCATAATTCCCATATTTACTGGCAGACTGGAACAATCCTTAGATGGAGCCCCTCCTGTTCGTCCTCCTGCCTCTGAGCAGCACGCCCTCCTCCGATGCCAACTGACTCCCCTAAAATGCCCGAAAGGCCTGACCTGACTGGGGTCCCTGTTCCATATCATGACCTCAGTGAGGTTTTCAGCAAGGACCCAGCACTGTCTCTACCGCCACATCATCCCTACGACTGTGCCATTGACCTCTTCCCTGGCGCCACCCTACCTGCTAGCAGACTGTACAACATCTCCAAGCCAGAGCGGCAAGCCTTGGAGGACTACATCCAGAGCTCCCTGACAGCAGGTATCATACGCCCATCCTCCTCATCACTGGGGGTGGGTTTCTTTTTTGTGGGCAAAAAGGATGGCTCCCTCTGCCCTTTATAGATTTCCGGGGTCTAAATAACATCACCATCAAAACTCTGCCTTTGAGTTTCTACAGGGAGCAACAATGTTCACCAAACTGGATCTACAAAATGCATACCATCTGGTGAGGATTCGAGAGGGCGACAAGTGGAAGGCTGCCTTCAAGACGCCTCTCGGACACTTCGAGTACCTCGTCATGCCCTTTGGCCTCACCAATGCCCCTGCAGTGTTTCAAGCACTAATAAATGACATCCTGAGGGATTTCCTGGGCTGGTTTGTCTTTGTTTATTTGGATGACATATTCATTTTCTCCTCTCTTGTAGAACATCAGAGCCATGTCAGACAGGTCCTCCTGTGACTTCTAGAAAATCATCTGTTTGTCAAGTCAGAGAAATGTAACTTCCATTCAAACTCTGTGTCCTTCGGAGGTTCCTTATTGAAGGCGGCAAGGTCTGGGCAGACCTGTCCAAGGTCACTGCAGCCATCGAATGGCCTACACTCGAGAACCGGAAAGACCTGCAACATTTCCTCTGTTTTGCAAACTTCTACTGGCATTTCATCTGGGGCTACAGCTCCATCACAGCCCCCTTAACTAGACTGACCTCGACTAAGTTGAAGTTTGTGTGGACCGAGGAGGTGGAGCAAGCATTCCGAGATCTTAAACACCACTTCACCACGGCTCCTGTTCTGACCCAGCCAAACTCATCCAGGCAATTTGTGGTGGAGGTAGATGCCTCAGAAACTGGAGTGGGTGCGGTTCTGTCTTACAGGGCTGAAAAAGATCTCTTACTCCATCCCTGTACCTTCTTTTCTTGTCATCTCACACCTGCCAAAAGAAACTATAATGTTGGTGAGAAAGAGCTCCTGGCAGTCAAACTATCCTTGGAGGAGTGGCAACATCTCCTGGACGGCGCAGAGAGCACCCCTTTCTGGTTTGGACTAACCACAAAAACCTGTCCTAACTCCAGTCAGCCAAAAGACTCAACTCAAGGCAGGCACGCTGGGCACTGTTTTTTGGCCGCTTCAGGTTTACCCTCACCTACCGGCCAGGCACTCGCTACCTAAAACCTGATGTCCTTTCCCAACAGTTTACCCCATCTATTGCCAAGGAGTCTCCAGAGACGATCCTGCCTAAGTCTTTTGTGGTGGCAGTGGTTTCCTGGGACATAGAGCAAACTGTTCGAGAAGCCCAACAGCATCATCCTGAGCCTGGAGGTGGCCCGCCAGAATGGCTGTTTGTTGTCACAACCCCCGTCCTGCAGTGGACTCACTCGTCCCTCCTGGCCTGCCACCTGGGGGTTCATTGGACCACCTCCCTTCTTAAGAGACACTTCTGGTGGCCAACCCTTGACTGAGACACACGTGAGTTTGTACAAGCCTGTTCTGTGTGTGCTCAATCAAAATCTTCTCATCAACTTCCCACCGGTCTACTACATCCCTTGCCCATTCCTGGCCACCCATGGTTCCACATTGCAGTTGATTTCGTCACTGGACTTCCCCCATCTCAAGGTCAGACAACCATACTCACCTCAGCTCAGCTGAGGAGCACCCCTGGATCCCACCCTCTTTCATCCTGGATCCTCAGCCTTTCGGCAAGTTTCACCTGGCTCATCCTGACAGGCCCAGCGGGTTGCCATGATGCGCATGTTGGGGGGGTGGGATACTGTCAGGTCTGCTCGACGCCACCTGCCCCTCTGTCCTTTTTTTTGTTTCTCCTTTTCTCTCTCGCAGGTGCTGGCTCTGGTGGTGTACACAGCTGGGTCACATGCACCTGATCAGCGGCTCCCAAGGTGCAACATGGCTGAGGCAAATCACCTAATTACTCTCTCCCTTTTTTTAGGTGTAGACAAATTGCCAGTATGTTGAGAATCTCATCTCTATGCTTGGCTTCGCTTCTACTCTCCGAGAGACACCCAGTACCTGTTTTCTCTCCACTCGCTCAATCTTGACGACAGCACCCACCCGCCTCATCCCTACTCCGGTGTTGTCACTCATCCTACCTTTGTCTCCACTGCCATCACTCCACCTCAGCAGCCCGACCCTGACCCAACCATGTCAGCCTAGTTTACGTCTGTTTTGCTCCAGCCTGCTTCTTTTTTTTTCTCTGTAATAAAGACTTGTGTCAGCATCGCCAGTGTTTGCCCTCTGAGTTCTGCCTGTTGCTCACCCGGCTCCTAGAGTGACTAGCCGTAACAAATGGTTTGGTATTGAAAAAATATCTGAAAAAAATGTAATGTTTTATATTTGCTTGCTGTTTTGTTTGCTTTCTTTCTTTTTTAATTATTTAACCTTAGTTGCAATCTTTGTTTGCTGAAGAAGACAGCATAGGGGACAACAGGTTGATCAGAGCCTTTTGCCAAAAGGCTTGCTGCTGGAAACAAGACCCAGGAGCCACAGAGGAATGATTCTGTGCTATGTTGTATATGTGCACCACTTTTAATCAGTGCTGCTCTAAAAGCATTGATTAATGGAACTTTCAATATTTTGCAGGACCAACTATGTGCTTTTTTAAATAAACAATGGCGCCAGCATGCAGTCATAGCCAGACAGCTAATTGGGGTGGTGACTCCAAGTCACTCAGTTAGTTCCCTGCAACATGTTAAAATAAAGTGACATTGGCTTTTGAGATCGACTGATATTTTGTGGCATATTGAAATGTGTTAGTCATTTTGCCATGCGAAATTAATTATTATCATTCCATTTTGTTTAAAATGACTAATGATGCTAAATAAATGTCCTGTTTAATACAGCATACAGAAAAACCCTATTTTATAAGTGTTTCCCTCAGTTGAGAATTTATTTTTAAACTACCATATCTCCATTTTGCTGTGTTCACCTGAAAATACACTACAGTCACACAGTGCAGGTCATGATTCTCCTCAGACATGCATCTAAAGGGGGTTTCCCTTTAGGATCTCGCCCCTCTTTGACCTTGCCTCTTCACGCTCAGTTATGACACCTTCGTGCTCCACTAGAGAGGGAGAAGTGACACAAAGATGGATGACCGAGATACTTCCGCACGCAACTATTGTTATTGCCCTGCAGCACAAATGCTGTCTTAAGGACAGAGAAGGGTTGTGAAATGGTAGGGAGGGGAAACCATTAGCTCACTTACTAATCTGGTATTCACTTCTGGTCAGGAAGGGAAGGTGATCCCTCCACCCCCCACACACACCACCATGCAATCACATGCGCGCACGCAGTCCATGTGAAAAGTATTTTCCTCAATGAGGAAACTGTGCACTGTGTTTATGTTGAGTTCATGATTGCGTGTGAAAGACATATCAGCAGCGGTTGTTCAGCTGATTTTGGTGTTTACATGGTGACCCGCCCTGACCCTGTTATCTACTGTGTCTTCTGTTTTGACCTAACCTGGTGTGAAATCTATGTCACTCTGTTCGCTAAAATAGTCCAGTCACTTGTTGCACCAGGGTCTTATCATGCCTTGTTTTTACTGAGATCAGTTAAAATAAGAGTGAACCTCAAATGTTCACTGTATCAAATGTTTACAGAAACACATAGATTTATTGATTTTTGAGCCTTAAAGCATTAAACCTTATGGTGTCTGAATTAGTTTGGTGACTAATTATGTATAGTTTAAATAAAGCAATAAACATAACCCAGTTGTAATATCAACTTGAAAAATAACATCATTGGTGTGCTCTACAACATAAAATAAAAACAACAGGACTAAATC
Source organism: Monopterus albus (assembly GCF_001952655.1). Taxonomy (NCBI): domain Eukaryota; kingdom Metazoa; phylum Chordata; class Actinopteri; order Synbranchiformes; family Synbranchidae; genus Monopterus; species Monopterus albus. The sequence continues at coordinate 4,345,864 of NW_018127897.1, read as the reverse complement.
ATCACGTCAAGTTCGGTGAGCGTTCATATTAAAAGACAGCTGCAATGTATAAAAGATTTCAAACTGAGCACTCGGTTTTAGTCTCTACAAGTTTGAGTGGGTGAAAGCTTGATACTGTCATAAAAGGAAATGCATGTCAGGCTCAACTGAATGTTTTTTTAATACTGAAAAGACAATATCAACATCTGTAGGAGCAGCCTGTGCTCTGCACTGTATTATTCATTGTATTCCACCATGAATGTGTAAATTCATAATATAGTCAGTTTCACTTTTTGTGGGAGTGATAAAAGTAACAATGGCATTTGGTGCCATTTGAATCCAAGTCTTCCTATTACTAGAAAACTATTAGTAGTTTGCTCTGTCTCAGATGGAGCATCTGCCAGGTTCCACTCTGAGTGGCAGGAATGAGATGAATTGTCTTTAGAGTCTTATAACTTGACTATGAGTCTGTGGAAAGAATAACATTCACTCAACATTCACTTCTATACTTGATTTCGAAACACTTGTACTTTATTTGAGTGTTTCCAGTTTATGCTGCCTTATAATTTATTCTTCTTTACTAACAGCTTTAATTTTATAGTTCAGCTTATAAAACATGTTGCATTGTTTAGATCAAAATACACAACCACCGGCAAAATTAGTTGTACTACATCTTGCTGCCAATACTTTTCCTTTTGTACTTTTACTCAAGTAAAGCTTTAAAGAACTTGTTACTTGTATTGGTGTAGTTTTATAGTGTGATAATGCTACTTTACTAGATAATACAAAATATTTAATGATGTGCAGCCAAATGTCTGGTTTAGTTCTGCATTAATTCCACCCTATAATGTAATGAATGGGATATGCTGGAGGTTTGTATTAGGTCACAGGCAGCATTTGTACGAGGTGTCCTAGTGACCTGCAGTCCAAAATAATCCTATTAAGGTTTGCTTGATCAGGCACATGCAAGGCCAGGAGCCTGTTCACCAATGTCCTACCAGTCAAGTCGATGTTCTTTTTGGTATAAGGCCAATATGAATTTCAGGGTACAGACACTGTAAAATGAGCCTTAAGGGAACTTTGTTTAAACTGAGCAGGCTTAGGGGCTTTTAGTGTTTGCACTGTTCATTATGTTTTGATCTGGCTACTGATTGTAATACATACCATATTAAAGGGAGTTTTTCCTCCTGCTGTCGCCAAGTGCTTGCTCAAGCGGGATTTGTTGGGTTTTTCCTATATAATAATAATAGTAAGGTCTACACCTAATTTTGTAAAGTGTCCTGAGATGACTTTTGTTGTGATTTGGCGCTATACAAATAAATTGAACTGAATGTAAATGTTATGAATGATTATAGCATCTTTTGAAACATTGCAAACACTTTGAATTTTTATCTGCCTAGTTTGAAAACATTTTATAATTTCATGACAACAAAGGTGCATTCATTCATCAACTGATACTAAATCATGGAAACCACCACAAAGAAAAAACAACCTCCTGACAGCAGCGGTATGCAAAGAAGGATACTCGCATGGTGAAGCAGAGGTACACACCTGCTCTGAAGGTGTGTGCGTGACAGCCTTTGCGTGAGTAGAAACTAACAACCTTCACAGTCATTACACCTGCTTTTATGTTCAAGAATTTTTAAAGAGGTATATGACTGTGGGCAAAACATTTTGTCCTGCTTTTTTCCCACTCCCTATTTCTGTGAAATGGACACAGAAAAAACTAACAGCACACACCTCCAGGCCAGTGTCCAGCTCTGCATTCCAGCTCATCCTGTGCGTCCTGACAAGACCCACCACTGCTTGTGGCCCATTTAGAGCACTACTCTACATTTCCTGTAGTAGCCTGTAAGCGCTTTAATTTTTTAAAGAAGTTAGTAGACTCCCCCAACACAGAATCTTCCCACTGACTCATATTTGTGCTTCACTCTCTTCCTTCTCTGCTCCCAAACTCTTTTCTACAAATTAACCAAAAAAAAAAAAAAAAAAAAATTACTTTCAGCTTCAATTTTTCTTTTCTTTGAACTGCTCTTTATCTCGCAGGAGCAGCTACTTGTCAGGTTTAATATAAAGAAATCAAAGCTTGGCTGTTGAGAAGACAAATTTCTAAATCCTTGATGTGAGTTTAAAAATTGGAAGTGCAATTTCAGTGAAATTAACAGTGGCACTGTCTCCACTTGTGAAAGCTGCTCAACTGTTGTGATCTGACACACACTCCTGCAGCCTGCATTCACTGAAAATGCAGCTGACAATCACCTGAGGCAATGCACAGACAATCACAGACATTCATCTTTAATCAGGTTAAGTTTCATTCATCACACTCAATGCACACACCTAAAAACACAACAAAGTTTGTACGGTGTGGATCAGAATCATTTAAGGGGCTGAATACAGTAGCGGGAGTTTATTTAGAAATAGTGCTTTACTGTAGATTTCATCTCTATTCACATTCATCACTGCAATAACATTAGTCTGTACTGCCAGGTAGCCTCACCCTCAGTTTATTCATAGGCTTTCCATGACACTTCTGAAAGATGAGTTTCTTTTTTAAGTTCTGGCCCACAAGAACAACAGGATGTTACCTGGCGTGCAAATACACTCTCTGCAGTCAGCATCAGAACCACATAGACAGAAGGCTATTTTATTGTTGTTGACATTGATAGTGTGCTATATTGTTTCAGCTGAAATATGACATATGCACTAATGGGAGAATCAAAGTTTTCAGTCTGCAGTAATCATAATCATAACCCAGGTTCTCTGAGCTAGGATGATTGCATCTCTGATATTAGACATACTAGACTGGGGTTTGTTTCCCATTAAAGGATTCTCAAAATGTTCACAAAAATCTCACTAAAGTTGTATATGTATATATTTGTATTTTTACCATGAAAATATGAAACAGTTCACAAAGTGAAGCCACTCAAAATAAACAGTCATATTTAATCCTTAGCCCCAGACAACCCAGGTCCTTTCTGTGCACAGTTTGCAGGCTCTCCCTGTGTCTTCCTGGGTTCTCTCCGGGTACTCCGGAGTGTGGGTGTGTGTGGTGTAGTTGTCTGTAGATTGAAGGTTATAATTTTCTCACTTATAAAAAATATTCTTAATTTTGTTAAAATGAATCCTTGCACCTTCACCAATCATCCAAAGCTCCACTTTGGGACCACATGCGTGAGAGAAAGTATGGCCTTGTTTTATCTCATTTCCCGTTTTTGTAACTTGTTGGGTTGTGGCCTGGGGAGTTTCTCAGTCCGACCCCACTGTGTCAGATTGCATGACTCCTGAGTCCCAAGATTCTTATATTTACAGAAGCTATTGCAGCAAATACGTGCACCTTCGTGCCCGGTGGGTGGGTAGGTGTGTGTTATGCAAGTTTAAGACCCTTGTGTCTTTTCCAGAGGCGGCTGCCTTCGCGTGACTTGACCAAGAAGATTTAGAATTGTCCTGAAGACCGAAACCCTCCCCTTTGAACGGCAGCTCCGCTTCTCACGCAAACTGCAGCACCGGAGGCGCAGCGCAGAGGCGCACGGCGCGAGTCACTTAGTCAACACACAATCAGGAGGATCAGAGGAGCGCTGAGCCACGCACTTTACTCATAGTAAATTAACTACTAATACTATTCTGCCTAGTGTTTCCCTGTCCGATTTTTTCTTTTATTTCAGAATTAGTTTGACTTCATTTTGTTGCACACTGTTGAACTGTGGTAAACCACAATACAGTGACGATATGTAACCACAAATATAACTTGCTGTTCTTAGTTGATCTAATTGCTCCTCCAGTGACACATCCTAAAGGCTAGAAGAATATATGAAAGAAATCTGTTGATGTTAATCAGGTTCCTCTGCTTATTTGCTCACCTCTGGCGATGTCACAACATAACTCCAGTTAAAGCTGTGAGGCAATTTTCTTTTGCCAGTTTTGCTCGAATTGTCGGAAATATCGGAATAACTCTGGTTCGGTATTGACATAATTAAAATACACGATTCAATGAAAATAACAATTAGAAACACAACCTCATAGCACCTGATTTAATATTTTAAAGTGCAAATCAAAATTAAGAACGTTTTCCATACACTATCATCATTGAAATGACCGACATGCAATAACGTGGGCTATGATTTATATATACATTATTTTTGCTGTTATGACTTATTGGACATATGTAAAACAGCTTTCATGTTGTAAAGAATATTAAAAGATATGTCCTTTATTTATAGGGTGATTCACTTTTCTAGATACTGAGTGATAGGGAATGACTTCATATAGTTTTTTTCTCACAGTGATGTTTATAGTGGCAGCAAGTTACAGCAGCTGTGTCCTCGTTGTGTTCTTTCCCGTGTTTCTATGAAGTTCTGTTCTTATGGTGTTATGTTGGTTGTTCTCTATTGCTGCTGTAACACAGAAATTTCCCCACTGTGGGATCAATAAAGTACCTACCTACCTACCTACCTACCTACAAACCATACTTGATTTGTTCTTGCATTGTCATATGGCTGTGAACGTATCAAAAATTCTGAATTCACAAAACAGCCGTGTAACGGATGGTATGTCAAGATCCAGTTAAAACAAGCAAACAAACCCAAAGTCACCTTAAGCTGTAGATCCAGAACCTTCAGTGGTTTCTTCAATATTCAACTAAATAAGCATGACTGATGAGTGTGTACAAATCTAAATCTAAATGAAGCCATTCCTCTAACAGACAAGTAAAAATAATAAGAAAGTTTTCCACCTATTGCCTCTATAAAATTGACTTTTGCTGATAAAGTAGGCTTTACCATTAAGTGTAAATCATTTGTTGACAAGTTAATTAATAAACTTGTGCGTCTGGGAGGTTTACATGTAAAACTAACGTATAAACAGACACCAAAAGAAAAGCAATGCAGATTAGAGAAGCAACTGAAATTACAACACGCTGCTCTGTAAAAGTTAGGGACCATATTTTCACCACCGTGGCCGTCAGCAAAAACAAATGGCCTGTAGTGCACATCTGGCTTATTTTCTCCATCGCTCTGATTTTGGGAGGCCGACAACACAAGACAATGGTTTGACAAATGTGAAATTAGGAGTTCTAAGGTTTCAAAAATCAATCATGTTTTCATCATTAAAAATGATTTTAAAGTGTCTTTTTCTTTTTGTAATTTAATGATATGCCGATTTTTCACATTAAAGGCTAAATACCGAAAACTTGTTGTCCAAGATGTTTTATGTACCTAATGAAGTTATTACTTTGTTGTTGTTAAAGCCCAAAGCCAACTTTAAACGTGTTGCAGAACTTTGCTGTAAACTCACAGAATGTTCTCTGGGTAAAAAGGGGGATGAACTCGTCTGCCCTTGCGCTTTCCAGCAGTGCTGCCCGATTGCCCCCACCCCCAGCATCCTCGTCAAAGGGGAGGTGAGGGTTTGATCACTGCATTCTCACGCAACTGGTCAATCTTTAACTCCAGCTATAGAACTAACAGGTACAAGCACGCAATGGCATTTGACTGTTTTATCAGGACTTAAATCTGCCTGGGTGGTTGCTGAGGCGGTTGTCACAAAGTACTAATCTCACCCAAACCTTGATTTTGTTGCTTACAGGCATACAGGACTGACTTTAAAACTGTCCTTATAGAGTATTGCCTTTTAGCATTTTGCCTTAATTCTAGAAAGTTTTTTAATATTTAGTTTTCTGCTAATAATGTAGGGCTGATATAATTATTTTTCGTATAAAAACCAAAGCCTTGACCTTCTCGGTCTTTACCAATAAAACCAGACTGACATAAGTCAGTTATTACCTAATCAGCGAATAAAATGAACCATACAACTACTTAGTTGTCAGGAATTCGCCCTAATCAATATGCAGGGAAGCAATTTGCAATACATGTCATTGATAGCCAACCGGATTTGGTTATTTAATCAGAGAAAAGTTTCATATAATAAGGTTTTTGCATCAGTAAACGCAGCGTTTACAAAGATGTGATGAAAGCTGATGACTTATACAACCAGCGAATTTCTAATTAAAATTCTAATATAGCCTATGTTACATATTATTTTGTAGATGATACATAAAAATAGAAGCCAAAAGCAATATTGCACGTCGAAATCCCTTTAAAACAAGCTGCAGAATAATAGGTGATATTAAACTGAATACTGTTTTCACAGATGGGAAAGTGTATTGTAATGGCGGAAATAATACTTGATGGCTGTTATGTCTTATTTGACCATAAAGTATGAAACATAAATTTAGGCTATGAAGTCCTATGACTTTAAATCTTCATTTCAGCTGTAAATTCTACGAATTCTATAATGACGTTTGGTTTCAAATCCACCGAGGGGGGGAGAGAGAGAGAGAGAGAGAGAGAGAGAGAGAGAGAGAGAGAGAGAGAGAGAGAGAGAGAGAGAGAGATTACGTCATGAACAGCAGCCAATGAAGCTGTGGAGGGCTCTATATAGCAAGAACCCATTCTCTGTTTTAGGGACTTTAAGAAGGTAAACTTCCAGAATAACCCAGCTGAACGACATTTTAACTATCTTATAAAGTATTTCTGGGATCACACCACTGTTCTACATTACCATTTCTCTAAGGTAAGCTCTATGCATATGAGGTAGACTGATTTATCCTATAACTGAGTAGGCAATGTCAAAGATAAGAGCAACAAGCTGAGTGGGAATTATTTTACAAGAATAACATTCATATGTGTTTGGTCTTTGCAGTTGCAATGTATGCTTATTGTTTTTAATTGTTTTTATTCACGGGCTTTGAGTTCCCTTTGCATAGACATCACCTGTGAAAAGCTTTGTGGGGCAAAATATAGAGTCAGATTTATAAAGTTAACAATTTAATATGACAGTCTTCTGTTACTTTAAGCTTTATGGTGCATGCAGCCAATATGTTACACAACACTTCTGCTACTCTCTGGCTTCACTGCTGTAATGCCCCTCCTATTTAATTTCCAGGTTGAGGTGAAAAAAAAAAAAACAGAGCTGTCATCATGGCGCTAATGATATTGCCACTCATTGGATCAGTGTCAGTATCAGAGAGTTTGGTGGCCTTGACAGCAGTGTGTCTGGTCTACCTGATTCTCAAGGTTTTCCAAACTAAGATTCCTGAAGGACTTCGTCAACTCCCTGGACCAAAGCCCTTGCCTATCATTGGGAATGTGCTGGAGGTGGGCAACAAACCTTATCTGAGTCTCACTGCTATGAGAAAGCGCTACGGTAATGTCTTCCAGATCCAGATTGGCATGCGTCCTGTGGTCGTACTGAGTGGCTATGAAACAGTTCGACAGGCCCTCATCAAGCAAGGGGATGATTTCGCAGGCAGACCTGACCTGCACAGTTTCCGGTACATCAGTGATGGCAAAAGTCTGGCTTTCAGTACAGATGAAGCCGGTGTATGGCGTGCTCGCAGAAAGCTGGCCTACAGTGCCCTGCGCTCCTTTTCCACCCTGGAGGGCACAACCCCAGAATACTCCTGTGTTCTGGAGGAGCACATCTGCAAAGAGGGAGAGTATCTAGTCAAACAGCTCAACACTGTCATGAAGGTTGATGGCAGCTTTGACCCCTTCCGCCACATAGTTGTCTCTGTGGCAAACGTCATCTGTGGAATGTGCTTTGGTCGACGCTATGACCACAATGACCAGGAGCTGCTTAACTTGGTGAATGTCAGTGATGAGTTCAACCAGGTAGTGGGAAGTGGCAACCCTGCAGACTTCATCCCTCTTCTTCAATTCCTTCCCAACCCAACCATGAAGAAATTTGTGAGCATCAATGATCGCTTCAACAAGTTTGTGCAAAAGATTGTCAGCGAGCACTATTCCACCTTTGACAAGGTACTCTACACATTTATTCTGCTTGAGTGACACTGTTTTCCTTTTTAGTCAGTGTGTATTTAAATATTACAGAGATTGCCCAATAATCTTCTTTCAGGATAACATTCGTGACATCACAGATGCCCTCATTGATCACTGTGAGGACAGGAAACTGGATGAGAACTCAAATGTCCAGGTGTCAGATGAGAAGATTGTATCAATTGTGAATGACCTGTTTGGAGCTGGTATGTTGAATTTCTCTCCTTGTTGAATGATCTGATCATTAGTCACCTCTGCATGAATGAAAAAAAGAACATGTCCTCACAGAGTTTCTCTTTAAGGTTTTGACACTGTCAGCACTGCCCTGTCATGGTCAGTAATGTATTTGGTGGCTTACCCAGAAATACAAGAGAGGCTTTATCAAGAATTGAGTAAGTACAACCGTTTTACACAAGATACTTTGTTGGATGTTTCATTCTCTTGCAAGACAGTAAAAGTTCATCCTGAATTAATAATCACTGGACTCCTCATTTTTCAGAGGTGAAAGTGGGTCTGGATTGCACTCCTCGTCTCTCTGATAGACCCAACTTACCTTTCCTGGAGGCCTTCATCCTGGAGATCTTTCGGCACTCTTCGTTCCTGCCATTCACTATCCCACACTGGTGAGGTTAATTTTTTGTAAGTTCAAGACTGCATCATAGGTGCATGCGGAAATGAGGTGTTAATTATATACTAAGCATCACAGAAGCACAAAAATACATACATAAAAATATGGTTGTCACTAGCATACAAATTTATGTGCTATATTAGCCTGTAAATACACAGTGGACTAACACTTTGTTCTTTTTCAGCACCACAAAAAACACATCTCTGAATGGCTACTTCATTCCCAAAGACACCTGTGTCTTCATCAATCAGTGGCAGGTCAACCATGATCCGTAAGTTCTTTTTAAAAATCTTTAATAAAACCAATAAAGTTTATTGACTCAACAGTCACACTTCTGAGCTGCCCAGTTCAACTGGTAGTGAGGGCTCTGCTAGATTAGAGGAAGGTTATAAGGTATGCCTTGTACTGGGGCAAACTGTTGGTAATTGTAAAGAAAGACAACAACAGCCTTAATTAATTTCCCACATTAAAATCTTCCTGGTTGACTCAAAAGACTATACCACTAATTTATATATTGCTGTGATAACCGGGGCATTTTAACATCTTATTTATTCATTGTACTTTTCAGTGAGCTGTGGAAAGATCCATCTTCCTTCAACCCAGACCGTTTCCTGAGCACTGATGGCAATGAGGTCAACAGGCTAGAAGGGGAGAAGGTGCTGGCTTTTGGTTTGGGCAAGAGGCGTTGCATCGGCGAGGTCATTGCACGAAATGAAGTCTTCCTCTTCTTGGCAGTCATTGTCCAGAAGATGCAATTCCATGCTATACCCGGAGAGCCACTGAACATGACACCAGAATATGGTCTCACAATGAAGCACAGACGCTGCCACCTGAGAGCCACAATGCGAGCGAGGATTGAGCAGTGAAGCTAATAATGTATTTGTGTGCAATGTATGACTCAACAGGTGGTAGAAGTGGACTCTAACACTGTAAGGTTAAGAGTCAGTGAAAGCATCTTTCTCAAAATGTAAGGAACTGAATGCTGAACTGTTTATACAAGGCTAATAGCATTGAAGCAAATAAGCAGAATTTGCATGCTGCAGATCATCTGAGATGTCTAGGTTTGTGTGAACATATCTCTGTCCTGTTTTAGGTTTACTAAGAGATATTCCTGCACATGGTTGCTGCTTCTTACTGAAGTATAAGGAGATGCCTGGTTCTCCTGTTACATTAAAATACTAATCTGCTCCTATTCAGAACTTGTAAAACAAACAGAAACTAAGTTGACCTGATCAGCTTTTGGACAAACAATATGTTTTACTGGATAAACATAACTATTTCAAGCCACTGCAATCTCTGTTTTTCTGTAACACAGGACTCTGAATTGAACAGATATAAATAATGATAGCTACAATTTTTTCTTATAAGCTAATATTTGTATTCTATGGTAATGTAGATGTAAGACACTGAAGCTATATCTGTATCCCAAAATGTGATTTTGTGTAGGCTATGAATCAGGTTCTTTGTATTTTTTAAAGTAATTTGTATGTGCCTGGTATTTACATATATCTGAGGTCATATAGTTTTGCTGTGATTTCTGGAATGTATTAGTAGGTTATACAGTGTTCTATTTCTTCAAGTTCAAATAAAATAAAAGCCAATGATCATCTTGCTCATTTGCCTGTTTGATCTACAAGAAAACGAACTTAGCACTGAGCAATACATTGATGGTTATCATATAATCATATAGGGTTGGCTACAGTCACTGATTTGCAAAGAGGTAGATCTAAGTCAGAATATATCACAATATTGAGCGCTCACATGAACTGATATAAATTTCAGAGAGCGAGCGAGCGAGAGAGAGAGAGAGAGAGAGAGAGAGAATCACAACAAACCCACGTGTGAGGTGAAGGAGGTGATGTCATGTGCCAACCCGGAATACGGTACAGCTGGAGCTATGGATTTCCTTCATACCTCTCTAGAGATTTATCGATAAGGTTCATTTATCTGTTATCGACTTAATGTGCTCAGGTTGACTATTCACACAATTAATAACCACTCTTTATAAGTTTACAACAGGTCGCCTATATGAAAGAGAAACAGTGCGGACCGAAGCTAGTGTTAATGTTGTCTGTGAAATTAGCTAACCGCTTACTGCTAGAATATCTTAATGTTATGATTTTATTTTTTATTTACGGCAACTTCGTTTCCAAGATTTTCCAGCTCTCCCTCATACAAGTTATCGCAGAACACCAAAACACATTAGTTGTAGTAATAGCTAATATTTCCACAAAGCTCCGTGCCTGCTGGAGCATAATGTAAGGGAAGACATTGTAAGCAAAGGGACCAGTTTTTAGTTAACTGACCACCCGACAACAACTAGATGTTGTCATAATTATCCTAATTAAATTTAAGTTTAACATATCTGATGGACACCTGCCAGTGGTTTTAGGAAATATCCGGACAATAATATTCCCTTTTGCATTCTTTACGGCTGTGTAGATTAAATTTTAAATGCATCACGTTTCTAATTTTCCTCATCACTCTATACTCAGTAGCCCATAATGACAAAGTGAAAACAGGTTTTTAGATTTAAAAAAAATTGTTTTAAATCTTTATAAACTCTCAATTCAGTACTTTGGAGAAACCCATTCGGCAGCAATTACTGCTTCCAGTCTTCTTCGGTAGTTTCTTCAAACTTTGCACATTTGGATAGTTTATCCCATTAATCTCAGCAGATCCTGTCAGGCTCTGTCAGATTGGATGGGAAGCTTCTATGAATTACCATCCTCAGGTCTTGTCAGCAGATGTTCTCTAGGATGTAAGTATAGCCTTTGGCTGGACCACTTGAGGAGAGTCAGAGAGCTGTCCTGAAACCACTCCAGTGTTGTCTCAGACCACTGTGTTCCTTGGAATACACAAAACTTTAGAAATGCTTTTATACAGTCTTATGCAAAAGTTTAGGCACCCCTTGATAAATAACAGATTTTGGTGATTTTTTATTTGAACAGATGTTAACACAGTTTCTCTTGGAAATGGAAAAAATGCACAATATTTTCAGCAAACAGTGATGCATAGTTACTTCTTATGCCATAAATTGAACAAAAATAAAAAATAAAAACATTATTATGGCATGGTGCAAAAGTTTGGGCACCCTACACAATCAGTACTTAGTAACACCTCCTCTGGCAGATATCACAGCTTGCAAACGCTTTTCATAGCCAGCTAAAAGTCTTTCAATTCTTGTACTTGGGATCTTCTCCCATTCTTCCTTGCAAAAGGCTTCTAGTTCTGTAATATTCTTTGGTCGTCTTGCATGCACAGCTCTTTTAAGATCTACCCACAAATTTTCAATGATGTTTAAATCAGGGGACTGTGATGGCCATTCCAAAACCTTCAGCCTGCGTCTCTTGAGGTATTCCATAGTGGATTTCGAGGTATGTTTAGGATCATTGTCCTGTTGTAGAAGCCATCCTCTTTTCAGCTTCAGCTTTTTTACAGATGGTGTGATGTTTGCTTCCAGAATTTGCTGGTATTTAGTGGAATCCATTCTTCCCTCCACCCGTGCAATGTTTCCTGTGCCACTGGCTGCAACACAACCCCAGAGCATGATAGATCCACCCCCATGCTTAATAGTTGGCAAGGTGTTCTTTTCATGAAATGCTGCTCCTTTTTTTCTCCAAACATGCCTTTGCTGATTGTGTCCAAAGAGTTCTATTTTAACTTCATCAGTCCACAGCACTTGTTTCCAAAACGCATCGGGCTTCTGTAGATGTCCTGTTGCATACTTCAGACGTTGGATTTTATGATGGGGACGCAGATAAGGTTTTCTTCTGCTGACTCTTCCATGAAGGCCTTGTCTGTGCAAGCATCGCTGCACAGTGGAACGGTGCACCACCACTCCTGAGTCTGCTAAATCTTCCTGCAGGTTTTTTGCAGTCAAATGGGGGTTTTGATTTGTCTTTCTGACCAGCATACGAGCAGTTCTGTCCGAGAGTTTTCTTGGTCTTCCAGATCTCATCTTGACCTCCACAGTTCCCCTGATCTGCCATCTCTTATTTACATTTCTTACTGTGGAAACTGCAAGCTGACAACGCTTTGCTATCTTCTTGTAGCCTTCTCCTGCATTGTGGGCGTCAATAACTTTCATTTTCAGGGTCTTACACAGCTGCTTAGAGGAACCCATGGTTGCTGGGTGTCCACAAGTGTGTGCACAAGGTTTGAAGAGTCAAAGTATTTGTACAGCTTTGAAATTGGCATTTACCAATGACAGCTGTTGCTGTGCATCAGATCTAACGAGCTGATTAAGGTCTGATACCTTGTGAGAGACTTTGAGACTCTGGAACTCTTAGGGTGCCCAAACTTTTGCACCATGCCATAATAATGTTTTTATTTTTTATTTTTGTTCAATTTATGGCATAAGAAGTAACTATGCATCACTGTTTGCTGAAAATATTGTGCATTTTTTCCATTTCCAAGAGAAACTGTGTTAACATCTGTTCAAATAAAAAAATCACCAAAATCTGTTATTTATCAAGGGGTGCCTAAACTTTTGCATAAGACTGTACCTTTGGCCTTATCTGATTCTCACAGTTTTATCACAGAGATCTACAGAAAGTTCCTTGGATGCCATGGCTTGGTTTTTCTACTGACATGGAGTGTGAACTGTGGGGCCTTATATATGCAGCTGTGTATGTATTATGGGTTATTTCCTGTAGATTGATTGGTAAAACTATTACAAATTGTATTATTATCTAAAAATAAAGCCCAAAGAAGTGAAGGAGTCCTTGTGGCCCCTTTTTGAGTAACATTAACTCACAAATGCTTCATGCTTATGAGAACAGCATGGACCTGTTAATAACAATCACATGCTGTACTGTAATGTTAATGGACAGAGTGTAACATGTCTTTGATCATAGTGTACTTGGTAAGACATTTGCCTTAGTAACAATAACCTAGCAGATTATTCATTGAAGTTAGGTTTAAGTCCCCATAGCTGGGAGGCCAGATAATCAGGGGTGAAATCAGGGCCACCACATCTTTTAAATTTTTGACAGCTTCCCAAAAATAACTTTGAAAAACACTTGCTTGACTCCTTTAATTATTTGGCTAAAAATAGTCACATTTTAATATATTGAGTTTCAGTTTGAATTAGCATGTGCATATTTTAAAACTGGAGGCTACTCACAGGTCGCTAAAACAAGTGATACGTTCATTGTCCTCAATGGTAGCTATGACCCCAGCTGATATAAGTAATTGTTTTAACTGGTATATGTTGACTGTAATTTCTCTTGTTTGTATTTTTAAACCCTGGCATCACAGTGAGCAGAATGACCACAGACTGGTTGAATAGTGTTGTTGTTATAAACTGTAGGCTGACATTGGGGGTTTATCAGGGAGAGGTGTTGTTGGTCATGCCAGCCAGACCTCACTCACAGTGGGGTTAAGTGTCCTGTTCCTGAGGTCACATTCAAGTAAGAAAGGAGAAAGATGCTGCCAAATTTTTTATTCTATTAAATGTTCAAGGCCCCACAGACAGTCAAATGTGTATGTTTCCCTCTTCTCCAACAGTTGTTATTATTACTTTTTAAAAGTCTGCACAAAGCCATGATTTTGGATTTCTAATTAACCCCTGTCTAAGAGAGATTTTCTGGTCCCAAAACTCATAGGTCTCAAGTAACACTTGGTGGAAAGTTGGATCCATGTGGCCATACAGAAATTTTCAAAGCTACAGTTGTTATGTCTGCTCTCCTGTCGCTAGGAGAGATAGCGGAGAATGACTGAACCCAAACAGCAGGGAGTGACTCAGAACAGAGTTTTACAATACAGGGGTATGATATAATAGTGAGGAGAGTTTCATTGGCTCGGTCGGCAGAGTAGCCAGGCGAGAGAGAGCGTCGGAGCCAGGAAAACGATCAGGGACGAGAGCTCATTTCTGGGGCAGGAGGACTGGAGGTGGCAGAGGCAGGGCAGTCAGCTTTATGCCTGTGGATAGATGAAGACACAGAGGAAGAGAGTTAACAAAGTTGGTCAGGTCTCAGAGGAGCAAGGGAGAAAGCTCCAAGGTGTAACACAGTGGAGACAGGCTGGAGCTGGCAACGGTGGTAGAGAGCTGGCAAGAAGGAGATGGTGCAGTAGAGCCGCTGATGAAGGCTAGTGCAGTAGCGTGCGTAATGCGGTAGGTGAAGAGTGAAGCAAACAGATCTGGTAGAGTTCTTTCTTGAGGAGCTGATCCTCATCTAGCAGATGAAACGTACTGGCACTGCAGTGGTGTCTGACCGGGTCCTAAGTAGTGCAGCTCTAATCAGTGGGATTAGCCACAGCTGGGAGGCATACCTCTCTCCAGGACCTGGAGAGAGAGAGCAGGAGAGGGCGAGAGATTGAACAAGGACCAGGAGAGACAGGGAGCAGCAAGCAAACCTGGCAGATATGGGACCAAGGGTGGCTGGGAATAGGCAGACGGTGGAGGAGACTGGCTGGTTGCTGATGGGCTGGTTTGGAATGGGCACATATGGGCAGGCCTGGACCTACTCTCGTGTGTCTTGGTCTATTGTGGGCCACCAGAAGTGCCGTTTGAGCAAGGAGGAGGTTCGGTGAATGCCCAGGTAGCAACTGAATTTAGAAGAGTGTGCCCAGTGTAACACTTGGGATTGTACAGAGTCGAGGATGAGCAAACGGCCTGGTGGGCCATTGCATGGGTCCAGTTGGGTCTGTTGTTCCTCTTGGACAGTCTCCTCAATCTCCCAAGAAATGACTGCCACTATGCAGGAAGTGGCAAGATGCTATCAGGAGGTTCTTTATTGACAGTGGGGCTGAACTGTTGGGACAGCACGTCTGGCTTCCTATTCTGTGTTCCAGGTGAGGTGAGGGTGAAGCGAAACCTGTTGAAGAAGAGGGCCCAGCGTGCTTGTCTGGGGTTTAGTCTATGGGCTGATTGCAGGTAGGCCAAATTTTTGTGGTTGATCCATACCTGAAATTGCTGGCCCGGTCCCTCCAACAGGTGGCGCCATTCTTCCAGTGCGAGTTTTATTGCAAACAGTTCTCGATTTCCTACATCATAGTTTTTCTTGGCGGGTGATAGCCATCATGAAAGGTAAGTGCAGAGATGGAGAGACTGGTCCTTGTCTGACTGCTGGGAGAGCACTGCTCCAACTCTGGTCTCTGATGCATCCACCTCCACGATAAACAGTTTTGAGGGGTCCGGTTGGATGAGGACCAGTGCGGTGGTGAAAGAGTCTTTTAGTGTTTGGAAAGCCTGCTCCGCCTCCTGGGCCCATGTGAACTTAACTTTGGTAGATGTTAAGTGTGTTAAGGGGGCTGCTACAGAGCTGTACCCTCTAGTAAACCGTTGGTTGAAGTTTGCGAAGCTGAGGAAGCGTTGCAGGTCCCTTCGGGACTGGGGAGTGGGCCATGTGGTGACCATGGTGATTTTGGAGGGGTCCGCCTGCACCTTGCCTTTCTCCACGATGAACCTTAGGAAGGCGACACTATCAGTGTGAAGAGCGCACTTTTCAGCTTTGGCATAGAGTCTGTTCTCTAGGAGGCGGAGGAGCACCTGTCTGACATGGTTATGATCTTCTGTAAGAGAGGAAGAGAAGATTAATATATCATCCAAGTACACAAACACAGACCAGCCTATAAAGTCACATAGGACATCATTTATAAGGGCCTGGAAGACTGCTGGAGCATTTGTCAGCCTGAATGGCATGACCTGGTATTCAAAATGTCCCAGAGTTGTTTTGAATGCAGTCTTCCATTCATCCCCTTCTCTTATTTGTGCTAGGTGGTAAGCATTGTGTAAATCCAGTTTTGTGAAGACCGATGCTCCCTGCAGTGACTCGAAGGCTGAGTGAAGTATTGGTAAAGGGTATTTATTTTTGACCGTTATGCTGTTTAGTCCCTGATAGTCAAGGCAAGGGTGGAGAATCTAAACACAGGAGTTGAAAGCCAATGACTTCTGTGCCGGTCCCAAGACCGGATAAATAGAGAGGGTTGCGTCAGGAAGGGCATCCAGCGTAAAAACATGTGAATCATCAGTGTGAATTCCATACTGGATTGGTCGAGGCCCAGGTTAACAACGACCGCCACCAGTGCTGTCGACCTACAGGGTGCTGGCGGAAATTGGACTACTGTTGGTCGAAGAAAGAGAGGAGGCAGAAGGATTCGTAGACAGAGAGAGAAGAGGAAAGGCAGGAGTATAGTTCTGAGAATAGGGACTCTTAACATTGGCACAATGACAGGGAAAGGTAGAGAGCTGGCAGACATGATGGAGAGAAGGAAGGTAGATATATTGTGTGTGCAGGAGACCAGGTGGAAGGGTAGCAAAGCGCGTAGCATTGGAGGGGGATACAAACTGTTTTATTATGGTGTGGACAGGAAGAGAAATGGGGTAGGAGTGATCCTGAAGGAGGAGCTCGTGGGGAATGTTTTAGAGGTGAAAAGAGTGTCAGACAGGGTGATCAGTTTGAAGTTGGAAATTGAAGGGGCAATGTTGAATGTAGTCAGTGGTTATGCTCCACAAGTAGGATGTGAGTTAGAAGAGAAGGAGAGATTCTGGAGTGAGTTAGATGAGGTGATGGAGAGTATTCCCAGAGGGGAGAGAGTGGTGATTGGGGCAGACTTCAAC
>NW_018127897.1:4317191-4328674 GCF_001952655.1 Monopterus albus | reverse complement strand
AAGTGTAGCCAGACAGCATCGGATGGTGGTGTGTAGGATGACTCTGGTGGTCAGGAAGAAGAGGAGAGGAAAGACAGAAAAGAAGACCAAATGGAGTATGATTTTACTCGGCCAGACGGTGTTGTCTAACTTTCAGCAGCTAAAACCCGTCTGTCTGAGATCTTACATTTACAGGAAAGAAATCGCTCTCCTTGAGTTTAGCCCCCAGTTCGGCTGACTCTCAAATCTGTCACTCACACGCCTCTCAGAAGCCGACAGGATGATTGAATACAAACCCATATTATCACTGACAACTTCAACTGCAGTTAGCAGACCTGAGCAAGTAAAGCATTGTGGTAGGCAGGCTCAAAACACCAACAAAGCTCACAGTTACTCTACAAGCATACAGATAACACAGGCGGGAAAAAAAAAGAATAAATTTAACAGACATGACTCCGGTTTATTTATATTAATGAAGCATGCCTCAGATAATGGCAGCTTTAAATTTCTACACTGTGGTATTTGTACAAGACAGACAGATAATGTGAACAAGGAGTTGTTTTTATTTTGAAGAACTGCACATTGGTGAATATGCATACTGGAGCATGTCTTGCAATTTCCATATTTAGCTCCACACCCTTCAGTGGTTCTCTCAGTCTCCAGGGGCGACAGCCACTCTTGAGTGTGATTTGTCCCAGGGGCTGTTACACATGCTGAATAAACATGAGCCTAATCCTCCTTCCACTACACTTGTAAGAGGTCAAAGTTCGTATTTACAAGAACAGCAAATCCACTTAAAATCAAAACCTATTTTGTGAATACCTCGATTTACAGTACATATACTAACAGAACATTTTGACTTCTTCTGTAAATATGTGCCACATTTACCAAAACTCACATTCCTAATTAAGCTTTTAGCTTCCACTATTGTAACAATTCACTGGTCAATCTTGGCCAAGTTACTCTTGAAAAATATCACTCTCAGTGAGACTTCACCTGGTTAAATAAAGGATAAATAATTACCATTACATTGCAAAGAACAACATTGCCACTTTCCAGGTGTTAACGATCATGCAGTAAATACGTACATTTAGAACTGTGATGGGCAATAATACAACTATTGTCATTTAGCATAGTACAACTTCAAATGGCTACACAGAGCCAATGGATCATCGGCTGCTTTATTCTTAGTATGTTCTTGTCAAAATGCACACCAAATATTTTCCATCAAGCTAATTTTTCCTTTAGGGCTCAAGATAATCCTTTGTGCTAAAGCTAAATGTGCCATTTTTTTTTTTTTTTATCTTCTGTGTGCAACAACATAGGGGAAAAAATATGCAGGGTATTTTAGGATTTAGGGAAACACTCCAGAAATGAGTCATAAGTGATGCAAATAGTCCAGTCATCTCAAAAACAGACACATGGACATTGTTAATAGATGTCCATTTGTCCAACATCTGAACAGACCAACATCCCATCTATGCTTTATGAGGTGGAACAGGCTTGAAATGTGACTCGCATTCTGGACAAGGGTGGAGCGTTATCCAACAGACCTGTCCATTCAAGAGAACAGACCAGGATGGACAGGATTAGGAATGAGCACATCAGAGGGACAGCTCAGGTCTTCTGTTTTGGGGACAAGGTCAGAGAGGCCAGATTGAGATGGTTTGGACATGTGCAGAGGAGGGATAGTGGTTATATTGGTAGAAGGATGTTGGAGATGGAGCTGCCAGGCAAGAGGTCAAGAGGAAGGCCAAAGTGGAGATATATGGATGTGCTAAAAGAGGACATGAAGTTAATTGGGGCAAGAGTAGAGGATGCTAATGATAGAGTTAGGTGGAAACAGATGATTCACTGTGGCGACCCCTAATGGGAACAGCCGAAAGAAGAAGTCAATGCAAGGTTGGAGGGACCCATTGTTCTTCCCCACGAAGAAAAACCCCGCCCCTAGTGGGGAGGTTGACGGTTGTATTATGCCGGTGTTGAGGGACTCCTGGATGTAATTCTCCATAGCTTGCCTTTCAGGTTTAGAGATATTGTAGAGTTGTCTGGTGGGTAATGGTGTGCCAGGAAGGAGGTCTATGGTACAGTTGTGAGGCCAATGCGGAAGGAATAAGAGGGCTTGGTCCTTACTGAAGACTTTCATCAAATCATGATATTCAGTGGGGACAAGTGACAGGTCTGGGTGTTCTGCAGTTAAGGGCGGCTGGGTTACCCCCCCAGGGGGGTTGTGCTGCTGTAAAACAGGAAATGGAGTGGGCCGGGCGTCACTGGATTATGACACCCGTCTGCCAATCGATTTGGGGACTATTTTGACAAAGCCACAAGTGTCCTAGCACAAGGAGTGTTTGTGGGGATTTTAAGATCATGAACCGTGTCATCTCCTGATGATTGCCAGCAATGGTTACCAGGACTGGTGGATTCTGTGTGCAACATAGGCTGTCATAACTGTCTGCCATCAGTGGAATGAATTTTGAGGGTGCATGCTAAGGGTTGTGGTGTCAGGTTTAACATTTTCACCAAGACACTGTGAGTTTCTCCCCAGTCACAGAATCGACCAGTGCAGTGAAAGAACGTGTTTTACCAGCAATACACAGGGTTATGCGTAATTCCAAACTAGTGGTTTTGTGTGTGTGCGGTTCCTGCCTTTGACCGCCTGTCTGTGCCCTCACTCTCGCTGCTGGGGCTCCCTCTCATGGCTGGAGCTTGCAGTCATCGAGTCATCTTTTATGTAATCCTGCAGACCATGCCAGAAAGCACCTCTCAGCCCCTGATCATTCCACCTTTCCTCTGCCGCCAGAATCTGGAAATCAATGGAATACTCTGTGACGCTGCGAGACCCCTGCCATATGGTCATCAGCTGTCTGACCGCGTCTCCCTGATGGTCCAGATGGTCAAAAACAGTTTAGAGTTCATGGAAGAACTCCTCACTGGTTGCTCCTATGAACTGTCCCTATGCATCCATTGACTCAGCCCAGGTTAAGGCTCAACTCAACCCCAAAGTTGATTTATAACGAAATTGATTTGAGTGCGGTCGGAGCGAAATGACTAGGGTTGCTGGTTGAAAACACGGTGGCATTGCAGAACAAAACCATGGCATTTGTCTACTTCCCTGAAAAATGGTTTGGCTCAGGTATGTGTGGTTCCCGTATTGGGAACTTTGTGTGTTGTTCCCATGTGATGATCTGTGGTGGCATATTGAGAGCTGGTGGATGCTGACACTGCAACAGTGGTAAGGTGCGACAGTGAAGTGGAGAGAGTGCACGGAAGTCATTCATTTACTGTTGCAGCAGCTGTCACAATTGTTCAATTTAAGCCCCGTATCTAACCATGGTTGGGTGTTCTGAGTCGGCCCCCACTGGATCCTTTTCGGTATGGCCAGTTTGTTCTGTTACGTTCGCTCTCCTGCCGCTAGGAGAGAGAGAGCAGTGAATGACTGAACCCAAACTACAGGGAGCGACTCAGAACAGAGATTTAGTATACAGGGGTATAATATAATAGTGAGGAGAGTTTCGTTAGCCCAGTCGGGAGAGTAGCCAGGTGAGAGAGAGCGCTGGAGCCAGGAAAACAATCAGGGACGAGAGCTCGTTTCCGGGGCAGGAGGACTGGAGGTGGCAGAGGCAGGGCAGTCAGCTCTATGCCTGTGGATAGATGAAGACACAGAGGAAGAGAGTTAACAGTCGGTCAGGTCTCAGAGGAGCAAGGGAGAAAGCTCCGGGGTGTAACACACTGGAGATGGAGGCTGGAGCTGGCAACGGTGGTAGAGAGCTGGCAAGAAGGAGATGGCGCCATAGAGCCGCTGATGGAGGCTAGTGCAGCAGTGTGTGTAATACGGTAGGTGAAGAGTGAAGCAAACAGATCTGGTAGAGTTCTTTCTTGAGGAGCTGATCCTCATCTAGCAGATGAAACGTACTGGCACTGCAGTGGTGTCTGACCGGGTCCTAAGTAGTGCAGCTCTAATCAGTGGGGTTAGCCACAGCTGGGAGGCATACCTCTCTCCAGGACCTGGAGAGAGAGAGCAGGAGAGGGCGAGAGATTGAACAAGGACCAGGAGAGACAGGAAGCAATAAGCAAACCTGACAACAGTATTATCATTGTGAGATAGACCGTTTGATTGTATTTGATTGTAACACTCTGTCAAATATATACCCGTATTGTCCAGTGTTATGTATACACTACCAGCCAAAGGTTTGGGTGTACTTTCCGATTCAATTCAATGGGAAAATACTGTATGTCCAGACCTTTGACTGGCAGTGCATAAAGCCATAAACCAGATCTGGCTCTAGGCACAGATTAAAATCTCTAACCATTTTCCTAATGTTAAAATTACAGGTGTAAGGAGGTAAGTGCTGTGATTACTCCATGACTTTGACCAATTTATAGTGTTAAATTTAGGGAGATTAGCTTGAAAGTTCTATAGAAAAAAAATTGATTTGTTAGTTTCTACAAATCCCACTCAGAGACTAAAACCAACAGTGAATTTCACCATTTTGTATATGAATCCAGAACCTAGATTAATTAATTCATCTGTGCCACAGACCCCCACTTTATCCTTTAATCTTAGCATGATTTAATTGTTTGAGAATTTTCTGTGTAATTAACCCATTTTTTGTGTAATGAGTAAGGAATACACAAAGCAATAGCTAGGTATAAGCATCAGTTCATTTATTAAATTAATGCTTAAGTTCATTGATTAAGAACAGCTTGCTTTTAATAGATGTTGTTTGTCCACTAACGGAAATGCGACACACAGCGGTCAAATTACTCAACTCCTTGTCTAATTCTCATAAAGTCACCACTGAAGAGGCTGAAAACACAGCCATTTAATGTCACTAATTGTGATTGTACAGTTAAAAACATTTTTTTTTCATGTCTGCAATAAAAAGGAATTTCAATCAATTTTCATTGAAGATCAAATGATTTTAAGGGGAAAAGGTTTTCAGTTTTTTGATAATTATGCTGTTTAAAACATTTTAAAATACGTTTTCACATGCTGCATGTGTACCAAATTGCAATACTCCAGTGCCACTAAAACATGTTTCACACACACTAAGGCTTTTCTTTAAAGAATAAGCCTGGCAATGTTGCATGGATTTGTCATGCCTCCACGCTGTCGATAGCCGTGGCCATGGGCATTATGTTTCCTGGTTGCCCCTACATCCGTCTGGTCCATGGTCCAACACGATATCTCAGAAATGCCTTCGAGGGAATTTCTTCAAATTTGCCACAGGTACTTGGACTCCAGGATGAACTAATTAGATTTTGTGGTCAAAGGTCAAGGTCCCATCTGTCCCATTCCTATGAATTTGCCTGGTTGGCAGAGGTATACAAACACAAAGCAATAATTCTAGTTATTGCTAGCAAAATTTGATATTCAAAAAGGCAGGCCTATTAGTTCATACTGATGATGTGAATGTTTAAAAACAGTTCACAGATATTTAATTTCATTTAAAAATAGGAATTTTCTTATACAGCTCTGTGCTGTAGGTTTGAGCAAATGTTTCTAAAACAGGCATACAGAATGTATTTGTGGGGAAATGTTTTCAGCTATAGATCTTGTGTGCTAGTACCAGAATTATGAATGTTCAATCAACTCAAAAATCATACAGTATCTATGTTCCTGGTAGTGTAATTAATTCAGCCAATGCGGCAGTGTGGCTCACTTACAAGTAAGTTTTTGACAGTAATATCGGCCTATTGCTCAGGGTTAAATGTCTGTTGGACACTGCTCTGCTTTGGCAAAAAATATTTTCATAAGCTCAGTTTGATATAATTAACACAATGTGGGTTTTTGTTTATTGTTACTGACTTTTATGTTACAGCTGCTCACTTAGGCTAAAGCAAGTAGAGACAAAGTAACAGGAAGAGATAACAACACAGTGGCCCTAGCCAAAACAGCCTACCAGTGTGCAGCTTATGTTATTGTTTGTTTTAGGGAAGAGACACGCCAAGCCGATGAAAGAACTATCAGCGACAAAGGCCAACCTCTGTGCCGCTTCATGTTACCATTGTCTGGGCCACTCGGGTTGAAAGAGTGACACTTGAACACACCACACAGACTACAGCCAACGGCCGACTAACACAACATTCTGTGCTTGCATGATAGAAATAACTCTCCCTACCAGCAAGTGGCGGTATCTGTATTTGCCATTCAGAGAGGGAAAGAAGAAGAGCTAGAATGCAGAAGTATTAGCTGTAAACAAAACACCTCTCATTCAAAACAGCTGCTTCTAATCAAGAATATGTCTGATAAGAGGTTGCAAATGGCATTGGTGTTCTCTGCCCTTCGTCTTTTGGCTATGGAAGAAAGGAAGCAGAGGAGGATAAAGACAAGAAACCGCACTAAATTGGTGAAATCATAGATACTACAGCGACGGGTTGAAGGGGCTTTCCGGAACCATTTTCTTCTCGTAGATTGATTTGCTAAGCTCAACAGCCAATCAGAGTTGTCTCTCTCTTACTGATGAGGGCCGACCGCCGACACTGGATCAACATGGGGCGGCTGTTGCTCAGGAGGTAGAGCGGGTCGTTTCCTAACTGGAGGATTAGCGGTTCGATTCCCGGCTTGTCCAGTCAACATGTCGAAGTGTCCTTGAGCAAGACACTGAACCCCCAGTTGCTCTCGGTGATGTCACCAGTGTGTGAATGCGCTATACAAGTATAAGACCATTTACATGTCAAATTGGTTGAAAAGTATGGCCATTGGCCTCCATTGAGCTGTTGGTGAGCGTCTGTCAGGGCTCGTCTTCCTGGGTGTCCTGCACCGTTGGCATTAGTTGGCCCCTGTCTGTGGTTTCTTGTCCATTTTGACATGTCGGATAGGCATCGGCTGTTTGGGCTTCATTGGTGAGAGAGAGACCACTCTGAGTATATTTTGCCCCTGCAACCTCCTTTCTTCTTCCACAACCAAAAGACCAAGGGCAGAGAACCCCACTGCCATTTTCAACCTCTTATCAGACATATTTTTCATTAGAAGCAGCAAGAACAGCAGCTCATTTTGAATGAGAGGCGTTTTGTTTACAACTTGTACTTTTGCATTGTAGTTCTTCTTCTTTCCCTCTCTGAATGGTGGATACAGATACCACCACCTGCTGATAGGGTGAGTTATTTCTATCATACAGGTGCTAGTCGGCCGTTGGCTGTAGTCTGTGCAGTGCATTCAAGTGTCACTCTTTCAACCCAAGTGGCCAAGACAATGGCTATGTGAAGTGATGCAGAGGCCGGCCTTTGTTGCTGCTAGTTCTTTCATGTTGGCTTGGTGTGTCTCTGCCCTTAGACAGTGTAGTTGAGGGGCTGATTCAAATCAGAAGTAAAACTTCATTCATGATACAAAGGTTCATATTGTCATTAAGCATGTCTCATTTGGTGGCATTAGTGATCTTTGGCAGATATCAATTGAGAATGTTCTGAATGACCTGTATCTCTCTTTGTAACTGAGTTACTTATTTCAAAGTTAATATTCTCTATCAAGTATCACTTTTGTAGCCCTGCACCTGCACAAATTAGGTTTACATGCTGTTTGTTAATAGACATTTTACTTGGTAAAAATACAAAATTATAAAACCTTCTATTTTCTTTATGGCATTTTATTTATATCAGCAATTATTTTAAGGTAATTTACAGCATTTTATTTTTGGAAATGAAACCCCTATCTACAGTGTGGTTTAACTAAATGGAACTACAAAATATGATAAACTGTCATCCAGTAAATGAGCTATGGAGGTTATTTTGACACATGCATTCATCAGTCCTAAATTGTACATAGAGCTATAAAAATCTGTATGTGTTACTCAATTCTCCTTTTAAGGTTTAAAACCGGCAGCGCCCAGTCAGCAGGAGCTCTGCATGGGTTGCTTTGTGGCCTCTGCCAGAATCAGTTAAAGTCAGTTCACTTTCACACTCAGGATCACCAAACAATGGAGAAGTCGGAGGTCAATAGAACTGGCTAATGGACACTGTGTAATATTCTTCTGCCTGGTTGTAAAAATGACCTCTGCATTTGTGCTTTTTGTTGTGCGTGAAAGATTAAACTTGAACAATAGGGAACCAACCTCTTTTGTAAGAAGAAAAAATCAGTTATGATAAGAAATGTGTTCATACTGGAGTCTGACCCAGTCTCTGTTCCTACTTTACTAGTTCCTGTTTAGAAGCTTGACTATGGGACCAAACACTGTCTTGCCATGACTCCCCTCATTCCCATAGCGTGCTAAAGACTTGTACCAAAGTTCCTCTTTACAATATGTGTGTGACTAAGATCAATAAACATTCCCCCTGCTTCTGTTAAAGAGAAGGGTGTGCAAAGCCAGGCTTTCATGCGTCTGTGCCCTCCTGCCTTCTCTCTCTCCCTCCCTTGGTCCTGCTCAGCACAGGAAAACACCCCCTCCCCCCAACAGGAAGCCATGTTGTCCCAGTGTACTGGGAAGGCCAAAGTGATATCAATTGTGGAAGCAGTGTTTACCTTTTGAGTCCTTATTTTAATCTCCATTTCTGAGGCTGGTGGCCAGGGAGTTAATAGCCAAATTGCATGGGGCAAAAGTGCTGAGTGGCTTGGGCAGGGCTGGTCCTTTCACACGCAATGCCATGTTCCCAAGAAACCCCTGGCCACAAAGAAGGGAAAGCAAGGCTGGACGTTGCTTATACAAGATCATGGATTCTAGAAATCGTTTCTGAATATCTGCCATTGATCTTTCTGGGAGAGATGGATTGGGAGAAATAGGCTGTTTTTGTGAATGATGCATGGGCCTCCAAATTCCCTTGGACCCAAACTGATTTCATTAAAAGGACATTTTGAAAGAGGAGCTTTGCACTCTGTCCTTATGAAAACTGTTCCCATAACCAACATGCAACCTTTGTATATCGACTGAAATTATTTGTACCCAGTATTTTTCCTATAAAGCCCTTCCTCTGATTTTTTAAACCTTTGATATACACTCACCGGCCACTTTATTTGTGGTCACCTTTAACTATGACATCAATAATAAACATATAATTGAATTTATACATTTATGACAATTTCATCAAAAATGTAAACATTTCAAGCTTCATATACACAGATGTTAAGGTGGAGGTGTTGCATTGAATTGCATACAATTGTAGAGGTGTGACTATTAAAGTGGAAGGGTGAGTATATCTTGGAAAGGTTTCTCTGTTCATCCTTATTTTGTTTAGCTTCACATTCAAACCACTCCATCTATTCACACTGAGAGCTCCACAGTGTGACTGTGATGCAGTTTTACCATAACCTGTTCAGTTACTGTAGAAATTTTCCTGACCTTTATATTTGGTGGAAAGTTTGTCCAAACTGAAATCAGTGGAGTTCACTGTCTGTCTCGATACTTGTTATTCATTAACCAGTTTGGCTTGGAGTGCTGCCCAGTTCATTCAGATTTTTGATTCATAGCATGACAAAACACTTCCTTGTAAATAAAGACGATGTTGGCTTGTGGTAATAATAAGGACACTCTTTTATCCCTGTTCACCCAGGTGAACACAGTAACCTACCACCCTTCTACCCAATATGTTCGACCATTAACTCTAGGGTAGAATGTATGCAAATTGCAGTTGATTATAATTTGTAAATTGAGAGGGAAACAAAGCACATTAATATTACTTAATATTTTGTCAGAGCAGTGCTGGAAACATGGATTACATGTCAGCACACCCGCTCATTACTGAACAAAGCGGCAAAAAAGAAATAATCACTCCTCTCTATCACTGAGTGATGGTTGCAAGGCTTTATTGTGACATTGAGGCAGGTCTCAGATTAGCTCATAGTTGGTTAGTGGCTTTGTATCAACACCAGGGTACTATGACTGAGCCTCCCAGTGTCTTGCGTGAGAGAGTCCAAAGTACCTTAGCTGTCACTGTGACAGTAGCGTGCGACTGTGCCTCTCTGTCTCCTGGTTAGCGTGAGAGCTCAGGATGGTTGGGGTTGAAGGCCAGGTTTTTCCAGTTTTTCTTTTTTTTCTGTTCTCAGTTCATTTTGTTTTTTGTTTGTGCTTGCATGTATGTAAACTTTATTGGGCACAGCTCAGTCAGCCATTGTGTATCGTGTGTTGGAGATGTTTTGTTCTCAGCGGGTTATTGTAACTAACCATGAGAGGATAATAGGAGTTACATAAGATAAAAGGTGTTACAAGCATTGAGTCAGAATCTGAAACTGCTGAGTGGAGGAATTTACTGTTTACATGGTGATGTATAATTTCACAGCTCCTTTCAGTGTTCAGTGGGATTTCTGGATAATTTATGCATTTTGATTTGGTTTTGACAGGAGTGTGGCCTGTGGTCACAGAATCTCCGGCTCACACTTTGGACCCTCAGTATACTAGTCCTAGGTCCCCATACCAAAGTTGATCCTTGTGCTGTTGTTTGGATATTTCCTCATGAATAAATTTTAATGCTTTGAACTGCAGTAGCTTTGTCATGCTTTTACCTCATGTCTTTAGATTTATTGTTTTTCTGTCTGTTGTTATATGTCAAGTTTATATTATTGCTTTATCAAAATGTTGGTCTTTGTCTATTAGGTGTTATTGTTTTCTCATGTACACAACTCTGGGATATATTAAAAGTCCTGCCTTGAGTCCCGCTACCACTTTCTGGTAGTGTACAAACATTTATTAAATGGTTTATACCACAGTAAAGACATTTTTGAGTATTTATTAATGAACAGGATGTATTAGCAATTTACTTTTACAGTTAGCTATTTACAGGAATCTCCACAGGATGACAATTGCAGTAGTCTAGTTATAACCCACTATAATATACAGTCTACATTGTAGTGGGTTAGAATCCATTTATACATGTTTATATACCACTTGTAAATACTTGAGATGGGTTTTGTCAAAAGTGTTGCCAAAATTTCTTTCAAGGATAGGATACTGATTAGTTTTCCTTTTTGAGTTGATTTTTTAAGTTGCCCTTTATAGAAAACAAAATCTCTAGACTAAGAAGACAATTGTGATAATGTATACAGGGAGCTCTGCACTCCTTGGTCCTGCACTCGCCTCCTGTCAGCTCCACGCTGCCTGCCTGCCTCGTCCCCAGCTCCTCGCTGCCTGCCTGCCTGCCTTGTAACCAGCTCCACGCTACCTGCTCTGCCTCTGTCCCCTCTCTCCTCCCAGTAACCTAACCCTGTGTATACAATAAACTCCTTTTGTGTTCCATTCCCGGTGTGTTCTGTATATTAAGTCCACCTGTACCTGCCCTCTGACAGTACAAACCAGCAAGAAATGGACCCAGCATACACAGATGGCGAGGTCTCTGTTCTGTGGTGGGAGATCAGTGGCCTTTATCATTGCCTTGACACCATCCAGCACCCAGTGGAGCGAATTCGGCTCTGCGCCCTCATGGAGGCACTGATCTGGAGCCCCGCCCATCTGGCAGACCTTCCCAAAACTGCGAATATGCTACTCCAGGTGGAACAGCTACAGGCTGAGGAGAAGGCATACCTAGACTCCTGCTGGCAGGATGGTTCCTATTGGGCACCCTGCAGCAACATGACCAGC
>NW_018127897.1:4316523-4317156 GCF_001952655.1 Monopterus albus | reverse complement strand
TTCGCTGTTGGACTGTGGGCAATTTCCCTCGCTGCAGACCCTGAGACCTCACCCTTTGAGGGAACCCAGCTGGCCCTCTGTCATGGGGGTCAAAGGAAAAAGAGGGCGAGGAGGAAGGGATGCCCCAAACCAGACCTGCAGCCCCTGTCTCAGCTTGTTCCCGAGCTGCAGCCCCGTCCCAGCCTGCTCCGCAGCTGCAGCCTCAGCCCCAGCCCCAGTCTGTCTCCAATCTGCCCCAGGAGATGGAGTGTGGCTCGGAAATAGGCAGAAGCTGAAGATGGAAAAGGCGACCAACTCAGCCAGTTTCTGCTTCCCAGAACACTGAGGCTGACGTCCCCACTGAAGTGGTTAGTCCTTGGTGTGCCGACAGAAGTGTCCCCACTGAAGTTCTTCACCTTCAGTGTGCTGACAGAAGTGTCCCCGCCGAGGTCCCAACCATTCAGTGTGCCATTGAGAACACCCCTTTTTGAGGTCCCTGTTCCAGTGCCGTAGCCCGTCTTTGCTCTGCAGCCTCCATCCGCCCCACCGCTGCCTGATCCCATCCATCCATCCATTTTCTTCCGCTTATCCGGGACCGGGTCGTGGGGATAGCAGTCTAAGCAAAGATGCCCAGACTTCCCTCTCTCCAGACAC
>NW_018127897.1:4315264-4315966 GCF_001952655.1 Monopterus albus | reverse complement strand
ACACTCTGCTGCAAACCGCCCCAGTGCACGCTGGAGGTCCTGGTTTGATGGAGCCAACAGGACAATGTCATCTGCAAAAAGCAGAAATGAGATCCCGTGGTCCCCAAACTGGACTCCCTCAGGCCCCTGACTACACCTAGAAATTCTGTCCATAAAAATAACGAACAGAACCGGTGACAAAGGGCGGCCCTGCCGGAGTCCAACATGCACTGGAAACAAGTCTGACTTACTGTCGGCAATGCGAACTAAGCTCCTGCTCCGGGTCGTACAGGGACCAGACGGCCCTTAGCAAAGGGTCCAAGACTACGTACTCCCGGAGCACCCCCCACAGGGTGCTGCGAGGGACACGGTCGAATGCCTTCTCCAGATCCACGAAACACATGTGGACTGGTTGGGCAAACTCCCATGAACCCTCCACCACCCTAAGAGGGTATAGAGCTGGTCCAGTGTTCCACGGCCAGGACGAAAACCGCATTGTTCCTCCTGAATCTGAGGTTTGACTATCGGCCAAATTCTCCTCTCCCGTACCCTGGCATAGACTTTCCCGGTGAGGCCAGGGAGTGTGATCCCCTATAGTTGGAACACACCTTCCGGTCCCCCTTCTTGAAAAGAGGGACCACCAGCCCGGTCTGCCAGTCCAGAGGCACTGTCCCCAACCGCCATGAGACGTTGCAGAGGCGTGTCAGCCCAGACAGGCCCACA
>NW_018127897.1:4310570-4313742 GCF_001952655.1 Monopterus albus | reverse complement strand
TGACATTCCATGTCCCCAGGGCTAGTCTCCGTGTCCAGAGATCGGGTCGTCGGGGCCCCTGCCTTCGACTGCTGCCCAATCCACTGCGCCCCAGCCCCTTACGGATCCTCCTGCAGGTGGTGGGCCCACAGGAGGACGTCCCCACGTCACTCATGCGGGCTAAGCCCAGCCGGGCCTCGTGAGGGGAGGCCCGGCCACCAGGTGCTCGCATTCGAGCCCCAACCCCGGGCCTGGCTCCAGGGTGGGGCCCTGGCTGCACCATGCCCGGCGACGTCACGGTCCTTGATCGTAATCTATTCATAAAGGGCTTTTGAACTGCTCTTAGTCTGACCCGTCACCCAGGACCTGTTTGCCTTGGGAGACCCTACCAGGGACATACGTATAGCGCCCGACAACGTAGCTCCTAGGGTATGCAACTCGGGTATGCAAACCCCTCCACCACAATAAGGTGGCGGTTCAAGGAGGGGCTGCCTGGTCCCGAGATATTTTAATCTTCTGTCATAAGTTTAGCTATGTACTTTGAGTTCGGGGTCATATTCTAGCTTTGATATCTTCCACTTATTTTGTTTGTTGTTACTCTGCTTGTTTTTTTATATATGTCAACATGATGTTGTTTTAAGGTGCTATATGAATATATTTGTTTTGATTTGAATATCTTTTACATAAAATTCTAGTGGCTTGATATTTTTAAACTATGTATTTTTGACCCATTTGACCCCCCCCATTGAGCATGTCAGTATTGTGAGTGCAGTGTTTGTTTTGGACAGAGTAGTTTCCCCCTCCATGTTTAAACCAGGAACACTATGTGTTTATGTAATGACATGTTTTAAGCAAAGTCAGGAACAGACTAGAACGGCTTCTGCCAACAATTGATATAATTTAGACTTTATTACACTTGATCCTGAGCACTACACTTGATCCTAAGCACTAGAGAGGCTCTTAGAGCTGTGAGGAATTTGCTGCAGTATGTTTTTTATGGAACACAATGAGAAAAACAGCAAAAATAGGGACATATGTTTACAGTATCCTGTTGGCTGAAGAGAGGTGGCCATGGTTAAGGCTGGCTGGCATCATATGCCCTGCTGGTTATTGTTTAACATGAAGGTGGCTTTTGATCTCCCACACTCTTCCTGCCTTATGTCTACAGTGATTATAGATGTACACTTCAGTTTACTTCACGAGAATTATATAACTGGTTAATACAGACACAAGATAAGTAAATGACACACTAGCACCGGCCTTGAAGTCCAAGCTGAGAGGAATGGCTTGGTTAAAATATGGCTACAATTTCTGGCATAGCAACTGGAGCAGTAAGACGGTGGAGATTGACTGGAATAGAGGAAGGGGCTGAGTTGTATGGTGCATCAATATGTGTTGATGTTATATTAGAACATGTAAGCTCCACCCTTTTTTGTTCACAAGATAGAATAATTTACAGGGCCAATGTGGAATAATTAGGGGAAGCAAACATAGACATCAAGCATATACAGTAGGTCAGTAGGTCATGTCTGTCGTATTGTGATTCTGTGTGTAATTGTGTTTTGTATTGACAGAGAAGATAAGGTGACTTGTAAAACACAGTTTGTTATGTTAGCATTTTATTTTTGTTGGTTGTCAGTACTGACAATCACAAAAATATTATTATATGGCTTTTGTGTTAGTTATGGTGTTTCTAGGGTTTCCATGGCAGGTGATTGTGGTGGCACAATATAGCTCAACAGGAGCAGCTGTCTACCAATCAGCAGAAAGCTGCCAAGCAGAGCCTCCTTTTCTTACCATGCTGGCAGATCTGCTTCCCAGGGCTGTCATCATAATCCCCATCCTCAGCAGTCTGTAATTAGCATGCCGCCGCACAGCCTTACATAAACAACACCTCTGAAGCAGGAACAAACTGCACTGTTCTTGACCTAGAATCTTTGCCAGTAAACAGATAAATCAACAGCAAGAGAACAGAGAAAAGTAAAACAAAGTGCCCAGCTGTATGATTTGTGTCATTACAAGATTTTCTAACTGATCTGACCTAGTGATGCTAGTACAGATGTGAACCTTCATCTATGTTATGATTTTCACTTGAAACTGCATGCTTTCAAGTAAACAGCAGGCAGCCACTGGGATTTGGGAAACAGAGAGATCATTGTAAAAACTGCAGTTTTGATGTTTTCATCCTTTCATATAAATTCATATAAATTTCCTCTGATGGAAACCTTTCTTATTTCAAAGTTATTAAACTCTGTAAAGGCACATGAAATCGTAAACTCGGGCTGTGAAAGAGCTAAAAATCTAATTTATACTGACATCATTGGCAGTGTTTTAGTTCTCAGACTACCACTGGGTGAAACTGCTTTTAAAATTCACATGCATTTTACCTGAAATAGGGCAGAGAGTCATGACATAGTGCAGGATACTTTTTTTTGTTTCACATCTTTGTGAATGTCATAGTTCAGGTGAGTGCAGTAATAGTGATCTGCTATTCACAAGATTCTCAGTTTCTTTGATCTCCATTTTTTGATCCTATGCAACTGTTAATAGGATTTCATGGTGTGTAGGAAGTTTCCAGCCACAGCACTCATAAGTTGTTTAAAATGTTCAAAATAATTGAGAAACTGACATAAGCAATGGCACTCATCTTGGTTGAGCAGACAGATTAAATAGTGACATCTACAAAAGTGAACTCAAAATCCATTGAGGTGTCATATAGTTCAGCTGTTACTTGATATCTACTAATCAGTGCAGAAAGCCCCTGCAGTGATTTGTTGACACCTCAGACATGACCAAAATGATACAAAGTAATCTCACAGATTACTTCATTAAAGTAATAAATAGTGCCCCACCTTGCTACCTCGTTAAAACTTATTCTGTGCATCTTAGAAGAATGTAAGAGTGTCAGCTAGCTCTCCCTATCCCAGTAAAAGACTGAGTCACACATGGCCAGCTTCCAGCCAGCGTGTATTACTTTCAGTCTCGTCAGTTCCCTTGTCATGCTTGAAGGATTGCTTCCAGCTCAGTTTATTTTAGTGTAGCTGCATACTCATGGCTACCCAGTTTATCTAGTTGACTCTTGAGTTTGTTTTCACACCACATCAAGAGTGTGTGTGTGTGTGTGTGAATAAATCACTGCATATGTGAGAGTGTCAGGAAGGAGGAAATGGCTGTGTGTGTGGCAGTGGGGGGG
>NW_018127897.1:4308543-4310536 GCF_001952655.1 Monopterus albus | reverse complement strand
GGGGGTGGGGGCGGGGGGTTAGTAGCGGCAACTTCAGCAAGAACATAATTAAGAA
The DNA here is from genome assembly GCF_001952655.1 of Monopterus albus. Lineage (NCBI taxonomy): Eukaryota > Metazoa > Chordata > Actinopteri > Synbranchiformes > Synbranchidae > Monopterus > Monopterus albus. Next base: position 4,310,481 of record NW_018127897.1, on the reverse strand, counting down.
GTGCACCTGGTGAGATGGTTGACAAGCAATTAGTGCATACTAGTGCATCTCCTATTACTCTGCGCTTGGCACTGAAGGCATCAGTTTGCATGACAAGAGGCAGTTGACTTTCCTGTGCTTATCTATCTTGTGAGCTTTGGCATATTCCAGATTTCTGTTACACACTGAAACATCTTAGGAGTCTTTGTGCAGTATCAGTGAAAGAATAGTGGGAGGGAAGCAAGGCTAACTTAAAGATAAGCCAGAATTTCAGTCAGGCACGACATGAGTCTGTGTTTATATGTAATTATCTTGTGTATGAGGGTGTGTGTGTATGTTGCGTGGTTGAATGTGTGTGTCACATAGCGTGCCACTGTGAAAAGTTATGGGTGTATATGTGTGTCAGTGTGAATTCATGCAGGCCAATGAAGCCATAATGTTCTCAGCTTCTAAGCCAGAGAAATGTAGGAGGCCATTAAGGACATCACTGCCTCCCAGTAGCTTTATTTATCAAAGGGATCCCAAGCTATGAAGTTCTTCCTGCTTGACTATCATTATTTATTTATTTATTTGTATTTATTTCATTTATATATACAGGTTGAATGAGTATACATACATTTACAGCCACGTTGTTTATAATTACAAGTCACAGAGAGAGAAGAAAATTGATTTCAGAAAAAATTTTCTTTATACCTTCTTAATATATCAAAGGCAGTAGACAGCCAGGGATTAGCACAGGCTCTTTAATGGTTTCTACACACTCCAGTTTGTACAGTGATAAAAGGCTGAATTGTAGCTATGTACAACCCCAAATCAGAAAAAGTTGTGATGGTATGTAAAATCAAAATTAAAACTGAAAATAGTGATTTGTAAATCATGTGTGTCCTGTATTACATTGAAAACAATACAGCAGCATATTATTTGATGTGATTCCTCATCAATGTTATTTTTTGATCAAAATAAACACTCTTCAATTCTGATGCCTGCAACACATTCCAAAAAAAAAAAAAAAAAAAATCAGGACAGTAAAAGATTTACCACAGTGTGATGTTGCCGTTTCTTTTCACAACATTTAAAAGATGTTTAGGGACTGAGGACACCAAATGTGTCAGGTGTCATTTTGTCCCATTTTCCTTGCAAACAAGTCTTAAGGTGCACAACAGTCCTGGGTCTTAGTTGAAGCAATTTGGGTTTCAAAGTGCACCACACATTCTCTATTAGGGACAGGTGAGGACTGCAGGGAGGTCAGTCCAGCACTCACACCCTTTCCACACCCTTTCCTTCCACAGCCAGGCCTTGGTAATGTGCATTATGAGGCTTTGTATTGTCTTGTTGAAATATGCACGGGTGTCCCTGGAAAAGATGTGGTCTTGAAGGCAGCATATGCTGCTCCAACATCTCTGTGTATTTTTCAGCATTGGTCAGGGAGGTGAACCCAGCAGTCACTCTGATAGAGCTTCATAACTCAGTAGCAGGGACAAGGGAGACTGGTATGAATTGAGGGAAGGATAAATTCAGCCACATACAGAGAGGTCCTTAAAGAAAACCTGTTCCAGAGTGCACGTGACCTGGGACTGGGATGAGGGCTCACCTTTCAGTACAACAATGACTCAAAGATGACAGTTCACAGACACTTTACATCTAATATGATTGAGCCAGAGAGGATCTGACAATATGGGGTAGTTTGGTCAAATCCTGGTTTTTGACACTTGTGGAGACTTATTTACGAAGACTGGAAGCTCTAATAGCTTAAAAGGAGTTTTCACAATGTACTGAACCAAGAATCTAAATACTTTTGTGAATGAGAAATCTCAGTTTGGGATTTTTTTCAAATTTGTGGAAGTGTTGAAAAATGTATTTATTTCATAATTATGGGGTATTGAGTGCAACCTGATAGGCAAAAATGGCATTTTATTTGAATATGCAGAAGGTTAAGGGAGTCTGAATACTTTCTGAACC
>NW_018127897.1:4306658-4308504 GCF_001952655.1 Monopterus albus | reverse complement strand
ATATAGAAACTAAACATTATGCAGAATTCTTAAAACCAGTCTGTAGTGTAGTGTGCTGCATGGCCAGCTTCCCACAATAAAATAGATTAACCCCTGTTGTAATGAGGGGCTACAGCAGTGCAGCCCAAAGTAGGGTCTATGTGACCCATTTGTTCTTTACACAGTTTTCTTTGCTTCTGACTGATAATTTGGCAGAGATATGTAGCTCAGTAATAGCTTATTGCAGATATATTGGTATCAAGAAATAGGTTTCAGGGCAAGTAGCAAAAAAAGAACTGTGAAAAATAATTTCAAGGTCATGTAGTAATTCTAACACCCTTACCTCATCAATATGTCAATGTATATTATATGTCACATTCCATAAAAAAAAAAGTTGCCCACAACCAGTATGTGAATGTGGTGGCTAATGTGAAAATGAAGAAATTCTGTATTTTTTAATTTTAAAAAGACAGTTTCACTACAGACAAGGTATTTTGAAAAAACCTGTGCATTCTTGTAAACGCTTTAAAAGACAACTGAAAAGATTTTAAGTGATATTTCCCACCTTACATATGCAATGGTTTGTTTGTTCAATAGCCACTGGGAGATAGGACTACAATTTAATTTCAGAAACTGAATTGAATCCATTGTTTAGCCTGGTCACAATGATGCCATCCTCCCCAGTCTCTCACAATGAGCTGTGAGGATACAGGTGCAGGTGTTCATAATATGTATATAATATTTGTCACGCTAAGCTGCTTGATGTTTTGACTGAGACAGCAGCCACGGTGGGGGGTCCAGCCCAGTGTAGCCCCATCCCAGAGCCAAGGGCGGTCAGAAACCATGCAATGGTGCGTGTGAACTCAGGGCCTCGCAAGGATTAGGTGCCTCCCTCTGGCTGCCTCATATGTTTGTCATGTTTTGTAAAGGCTGCCAGTCTTCCTTTTGTTACCACAACCAGCAGTGACAAACAGGGGAGGAAATGGAGATGGGAAGAAGATCAGGTCACGAGGAGGAAAAATGGTTTCTCCCTTAGGAGTGGGTTCCTTAAGAGAATCTATGTTGTTCACACGTAACTAACGCCCCCTGAGAACCCAGGAGTGTGTTTATCTGTAGGCCAACAAATCTCTTTTTGTGTCTCGCTTAATTAAGAACAATTAATTAAGTTTGTAAAACAGGGTGAAGTGTTTTTTAACCACAAAATGACCTTGTCATACTTTGGACATCTGAAATGACTAAGTATATATTATTAACATGTTATTTGTCTTCATGTTTTCCCTCTGTAAACTCAGGCCTCATTGTTCCTAGCATTCCCTGTGAACTTCATAAGCACCTGCTAGCATCTGTAGAGCTCTGGGGTCTGTCTCCTGAGTGCAGGCTGGAGACAATAGGTGTTTGTTTCAGTCAGATGGTTCTTACTCTGCTGGGTGGACCAAACAATTAAGAAATCCCATCTGGGCACTGGTGTTGTGAGGAACTGTGCAATAGTACCTCCTTGTGGCTAGCAAGTGTTTAAAAGAACAAAGACTTGTCAACTGATGTAGAGTACAGTGCAGCAGAGCCACTGTCATTTGTACAATAAGAAGAATGCACAGCAGTGTACCAAACATCCCTAATTATACATTCATAACTTCTTGTGTTCATGTCATGTTTTCCAGTCTCCATGGCAATCATCTTACTTCCATGTGTTTATGTGAGTTAGATGGTGTTACCCAGTGGTGTAAGAAGCATCCAGATCCATTACTTAAAGAGCCCATGGCATGATTATTTTCAGCCATCTAATGTTTAATCTTGAGTAGATTAGCTTTGCACCCTCATAACTCCAAATAGTAATTATGTCAGAGTGATAAAACCAGAGAGCCTCCTT
>NW_018127897.1:4278047-4306618 GCF_001952655.1 Monopterus albus | reverse complement strand
CTGCTGCTGGTAATTAAGCTTGGATAATGTAGAAACCAAAAACTTTGACAAATAAGCTATGTTTTTGACAATGAGAATACCTCAAATCCTGCCTGACATGTTCGAGCCAGAATATGAAAGTGGACAACACAATGAACCAGAAAGGCTTGAATGTGAATTTCTCCTCCACAGATAGGTAAGCAACAGTTTATGTACAGATGAAAAGAGATTTATAACACAATAAACAGGGTGGGTAATTGAGAAACCCCATATTTTAACTGACGTAACTTCTCCAGCCTTACAACAATTCTCTCTACACAGAAACAAGGCATTAATAGACATGCAATGTGTGTTTTATTTAAACTTACCGTTATGTCCCAGCAAACAGTGGAAACGTTACTCCCTTTCAAGTAACTCCAAGGTCAGTAAATCCAACTGGTGGCCGCTGCATCTTCCCCTACAAATTCCTCTGGAGTGCCTCTGGAGGAATCCAGCATTGATGAGGTGATCATTTAGCATGGTGGGGGGCTTCACAGGCTGGCTGCTTGTGGGTTAGACCCTATCAGGTAAAACAGTGAGTCCCTGTACAGGAACATTTCTGGACATGCAGTAACCTCAGGCCCTGTATTTTTCTCCACATCCTCTGGTCACAGTGCAGCAGCAGGTAAAATATATCCACAAAACCACATGCAGTTGAAAAACTCTGCTTTTAAAATGGCACCATTGGATGTCAGGCAAGTTCACATCATCATATTCTCCTCCTATCTGTAAACTATTACTTTACATTGCTGGAAAAAAGTCACCCCACTGTGAGTTTGCAAGACTTGTATAAACCGAGTTGCTTCTGCATAGAAGTACAACAGCATAGGTATACCTCGTTTTTTTAGCTTTAGTTCACAATTAAGATGATAATTCACCATTGTAATATTGTAGATAAGTCAGAAACCACAGAAAAACATTCCATGGGCTCTTTAAGTAACAGTAATAATACCATGGTGCTGTTACATTTAAAATTCTTGCATTCAAAATGTTATTTAAGTAAAGATTTTATGACTGAAGCTCACCACAGTGCAGTGGCTCATATAACGAACAGGTGTGTTGTCTCAGACCCTTTTATCAGTTTAGCACTGTAATACTTGTGTGTCTCAAATTTACACTGGAACCACTGTGAGCTCAGATCAAGTTTTATTGTGTATTGTAAGACTGGGATCACAGACATGACAGTGGTGTTCCACAATTTCACTGAGCGTCACCAGGCCCTTTTTTCATTCACTTCATACTCAGAAATACAGATATGCAAGCCTTAAATCAAGGTTCCATTTAAATTGTCTACATGTGCAGTAATTCTAATAGGATGTTTTAAAACTGTGAATAGAATAGTGAATGTAGGTTATAAAGTTACCATCTCCTTCATCAAAGTGTCCACAATCAAAATACGTCAGTTACGTTGGAGAACCTCTATTTGGGATCTTACTTCAGATAATGTTAGCTCTTATGTCAGATAACCATTCCAAATTCTGAACTCTGCTGGCAAAAAAGCCATTATCAGAAAGTGTCTAAAACCAGTTATATCTATCACTGACAATTGATTGATTTTATTTATATCTTTACAACTGAAATAATAACTTTTTCTTGGACTGCAATAGAACACATTTTGAAAATCTAGTAAATTCTGTTTTTTATTTTTTATTTTATTTTATTGGTCTTTGCTGTTGTATTATGTCTTGTTACCTAGCTTTACTCCTACAACTATTTTAACAAGAGCCATGTACAATCAAGGCTTATTATGATGATTGTATTGTATGTGCCTCTGCATATTCCTCTAAAATAAAAATACCAGAAAAAGTTACGTCACCACCAGTGGTTTTTGTGGAGTAATCTCTCTGCCATAGACAGATAGATATGTAGATGAAAAACTTTATTATTCATCTCTTGAATGTCCCCAGACTTACCCCATAAAATATACACCAGAGGCCCACTGTGGTGCTGCTGTGTGGGCCCCATGTTCAGGGAGCCCGTGGTATCAGCTGTGGTAGACACTTGGCCCACTGTGAAGTTGAGATCATCCTATTTGTGCCCAGCTTTGTCAAGATGCAGGAGGTGGTCACCATCAAAGTCAAGCAAGCAATGCACACCAATAGACAGTATTTAGATGGTTAAATCCCTGTCTTCTCTGCATTCAGTGATGAAATGGACCAAGCTGGGTGTATGGGCTGATCAGTGAAAGTATCTGGGTAAGACTGTATAGCTATCTCAAAGCAAGTGTGATGAGTTTTCATCTTTTTAAATTGACAAAATCAAAATCATTCCTCCATGTCAAACAATGCAACCAGACTACTGCTACAGCTATATAGGAACAGTTTGATTAGATTGTCAACATTCAATGCTATGAGTGCCAAAACACTGGAAGATGTACTTAAGAGTCTAAATGCATCCACCTACTGTTTGGACATTCTCTCAACTACCTGCTTCACAAAGGTTTTTTCAGTTTGCTTGGAAATAGATGTGCTGAAAATTGTCAGTGACTTGCTCCTGTCAGGTGTTTTTACAAAATCACTGAAAACTGCACTTGTTAAACCCCTTCTAAAGAAATGCAAATGGATGCAATTAAATTTCCTTCAATTAAATAAACACAAGACAGAGTGTATTGTTTTTGGCAGCAAGAATGAAAGGGTGGAAGTTATTGCTCAGCTCGATTCTAGAGCCATAGAGACAAAAACTAAGTTAGAAATATTGGTGTCATAATCAACTTCACCAGACAGATCAAAACCATTGATTAAATCAGCATGTTGTCATCTCAAACAAATAGCAAGACTCAGATGTCTCATGTCCAGACAAGATTTAGAGAAACTAATTCACGCCTTCATCTCCAGCAAGCTGGATTATTGTAACGGTCTTTTGCCTGGTCTTCTTAAAAAGACAGACTGTTAGACAACTACAGCTCATTCTAAAATCCTCCTGCCAGAGTTTAAACAAGACCCAGGAGAAGTGAGGACATTATTCCAGTTCCATTATTCCAATCCTTACACTGGCTACCAGTTACCTACAGAATAGGTTTTAAACTGCTACTACTAGCTTATGCATCCTTCAGTGGTATGGGGCCAAAATACAGCTCTGAGCTCCTTAATGAATACAAACCCAGCAGGGCTCTGAGAGCTTTAGGAAGCAGTTAACTGGCAGAACCTTGGGTCAGAACCACACAGGGTGAAGTCACTTCTAACTACTGTGCTTCACACAGATGGAACCAGCTTCCTGATGACCTTAAATATGGTTTTTAATGTTTCTTGTTTTTAAGGTTGTTAATTCTTTCTTTGTCCATGTAAATCTATTTGTCTCTGTGTTTGAAATGTGCTATATAAATAAGGCTACCTTTCCTTGTCTAAATATTGGTTCATTTTGTCCTGTTGGAACAATCCAGCACAGACAAATGTTGCTTTCTAGTGGAGTGGAATAATCTAAAACACTACTGATACATTCTGTGTCTCAAACTGAGTGATATTTTGGAAGCACACTTGTAACTCAGAATACTTTGTTTTGTAAAACATGTATTTACATTTAGCAAACATGAGAAAATCTGGTCATGATTAATGACTCTGCTCTATCAATTTGGTAACTACAAACCAGGCCTGTTGTCTGGCAATACAGGGCTGATTTACATGAGTGGAGGTGCAGAGTTCAGGTTTGGCATTTATATTCCAGTACAGATTGTTTTAGGATGTCTCCCGAGTACATGGTTTTGTGAGGCAACTCTGAAACACTATGTTCAGCACTTTTATGTTTTTTTTTTTGCTTCTCCTTATGCTGTGTCTCAGGCTTGTCTGTGAGCTCTGTTGATCTGTTCATCAACTACCTGCACTGCCATGAGGACCCACTGCTGAGAGAACAGTCCTGGTACCAATCACCTGCTGACTGGCAAACCAGAACCGGACTCCAGTGCTCAGTATCGATCCTCCAGTCAACGAGCAGCATCAGACTGTTGTGATGAGTGGACTCTCTTTTTATCACTTCCACTACCATTAGCCAATACAGAGAGCAGGATCTACCTCTGTGATATTGATGTCCCTAAGATGGTGTTCCATAAAGTTGGAAAAAACTCCCACTCACACTTTGGATGTAAATTTGTCATTCTTCTGCACCCAGCATAAACGAATGTGCATTCTTTCTTATTACAAATATGTGGAAGTGGAAAATAAGACCAAAAACAATACTCAGTTACAAAAGGGGTTTTTCCAGTATAGGAATCTACTGAAACGTGTCGAGCTAAGTAACACTCATGATGGGGTTCTGCGTTTGTATACACTACAGTGAACCTGTATTGGAGGTGTGTTCTAGGAGCTAAACTTTGGCACCCCTCAGGAAGGAGTACTACAGTCAAGTACTAGCAACGTGAGAAGGGAGTGGATATGTGTGCCAGAGCAGTCGCTGGTGATTTCTTTAAATGTTCATATCGTCACACACCAAGAATTAGCATTACCAGCACGGTGTGTAAAAACAGCTGACTGCATGTGTGAGAGAGGAGCAGCCCCTCCTTCCTCTAAAACAGACACCAACAGAGAGAAAATACAGTGAAAAAACAAAGCAGTACATTCCGTGTCAACCCCGGAGGCTATGCTTGGTGATGGTTAAGGGAAGTGCGAGGTATACCACTTGTTAGGTTCTGATAGTGGAAATGCAGCAAAAAGTGTATACAACTTCGTGAAACGTTTAGGGACATCATCTGAAAGACTAACCTGTGCAGTAGGGTTGCCCTCTAGCCTGCTGGAAACTCCCAGGAGTTCCTACATGTTGCGTGCGACACCTCTTGTTTTTGAGAGGGAAAGGTTTCCTGTTCTTTGGTGTGTTTTGATAAGAGCTCTGTGATGATGTGAATATGTTTACAAAATGCTGACCACTGTGAGTCTGTCTGTGACCTCTGACCCTGTGGCCATTCAGAGCAGCAGTTAGACTGTTCCTGTTTCCTGCTTTAGCTTGTATGTGGAGTTTAGTCCTGACCCTGTGACACAGAGCACAGCTCAACCTGAAGTTACCCACCAACGCAAATCTGCCATTAATCTGCCCCACAAATGATGTCCATGTCCTCTGTTTTTCAATTAAATTACTACATTTATTTTGTACCTATTCAAATGGATGCATTTTTCAAGTAATGGTGAAGCACATTTCATTGACAAGGTGGCATTACACAGAATCTATATATATGTATATATATGTATTTGTTTGTATGTGGTTCAGCCACTAGTAACTGCTCCGACCAACTTTCTCTCTTTTGCTAAATGTTAGCTTTTCAAGTCTTACCTTAGACTGACTGCTATACACTTTTGAATTTATGCACGTAAGGTTTTCTGAGAGCACTGAAGTCCTTTTATCAAGAACTTTTCACAAAAAATACATTACTTGAAGTAAAAACCTCTGAGTCATAAGATATAAATAACAGCTTTAATAGGTTTTGCAGGGTTCTGACTTAACTAACTTTGCATTTAATGAATTCTTTAATATATTTCATAAAACAGCAGTTTCTGAACACAATTCTCTTTACACTTTGATTACTAATTTGTGATGGAGGGTTAATTAATTAATTCTGATTAATGCAACAGCAGTAGTTGTTCTTCCAGAAATACAGAAATACAAAAATGAAATAAATGAATTTGTGGTGAACAAGACAATAACTGCTCGAAAAATCTTTGAACTTTGTCCTTTAGAGCTTTCCCAAACCAGAAACTGTGGGTGTGCAACACTGGTAGGCTGAGGCAGAAAAGAATAAACTTAATGAATTGGTGCTTTTGCTTTTGTTCTGAATAGGAGATCTGAATATTCATGTAAATGAACTACTTTAAATTTGCCTGAGCCCTTACACTCGGTCCAAAAGGCTGCAGCATCTTTTCCCATGCTTTCTTCGAATAGCTGTTCTTTTTCTTCTCTGCTGCTGCAAAAACAAAATAAAACACCTAAGAAATAGAAATATAAAACATACGGTTCTACATACATGTAATGATTTATATGTAAAGTACCTGGCAAAGCATCTAACTGATATTTATTTAACCTGGACCTTCTAATTAAATACAGATGTTAACATGACAGAGGGTGCTCCATTTTATGCAAATATAATTTCAAAAACACTTGCAAACATTTAAAATGCACAAGAACAAGAACTGGGTCATGGTAATTGACAAAAAACACCACAACAGTTGTTACACCAAAGTGCAGTTTTGAGGCATTCACTGTATAACTGGGTATTTCCATTTAATGCTACCATATACTGCAACTTCACTAGTTTTAGGGAAATATTGTACTTTTTACCTTTTACTCCACTCTATATACTGTATTTGGCAGTTATAGTTATTACCTACTACTTTGGATTTTAGAACGCAAGATATATGACAATTTTATAAACTGTGATGTGTTACCATCTCGAAATGCATTCATTCCCAGAAGCAGCACTGTGCCCATCTTGTTCCAATTGGTTTCACTGTGTAAAGTGTTAATCAGTGTGCAACAGCTCAGCTGTTTCCGTGCAGAAAAACATCCAATTCTGCAAAGCGATGCAGGAGTTGTCTATAGTGAATATCAGTAGAGCCTGCAGGATTGTATTTCATAATGTGCACAAGAACTGTCTATGGCAGCATAAATCTTGTTTTAATGAGAAGCTTTTCTCAATATAATAAGCTATTCTGCTCATTTTTTCAAGACACTTTCATGTTAAAACATTTTTGATATTATTGTGTCTACTGCGTTTTCTCATTTTAATGACATACTGTAGGCTATTTTGTCTATATATATATAATATTTTCGTGTAATAACATGATCCTTGCACGGCTTGGAGTGAGTGCAGCATACACATTGTTTTTGAGCAGCACCTCCGTAGCTCATTCAAATTGCTTGATTTAGCATAATTTAAAAGTGGAATTATTTTACTAATAGTACAAAATAAACCACATGCTTATTCCAGTATTTAGTAAGCAATTTAACTGCAGTTTACTTGACTTTTTGGACTGATGTCTGTGTGGTTATATTCTGCTTTCAGTGACACTGTAAAACATTCATGGGTTTTGGAGTTGCATGCTAAAATCTAGGTGCTGGTCATGGTAATAATATGAATAAAAATTAAGATGACTGCACAAAAGCTCCAATAATATGATTGTATGACCAGCACTTCTTTCTTAAGGCAAATTGAGTACTCGCATGAGACAGCCATATTTTATACACATGTAACACCTAACACCAATCAGTGACATCTTCAAAAGGGTAGACCTGAGTTATTCACAATCACTGAACATTAGAAAAAGTTAATATCACATTTCATTCAATACATATATTTTCTACAAAACATCAAGAGACATAATTAGAACTATACCTTTAAAAAGGTATAGCAAAAATGTGTTCAAATGCCTCAATAACATAGCTTAAAGAGTACAATAAAAACAAGAGCTGCATTTAGTAGCCATTATACAATCTACTATATTGTACACCATAATGTATTTGAAACCGTACAATCAATTCCTATAAGAAGATGAGATGTGGTGCAGATAAAGAATCATCTTAACAATAAGGGGAGAAAACAAAGCTATAATCAATAACACTGTACTATATATATATATCAGCTCATAGTAGGGGTAATTAACCATTTTTGTGGATTCATTGGGAAACGAACAAGGAGACTTTGAGATCAAATTTAATCTTGAGCCCATTGCATTTTTAAACCAACAGCATGCTTTGTAGAAAAAAAAATATTATGTGTATTAAATGTTCTGCTCTCTTAATTTGTAATTTTCAGTTTTTGAGTGTTCAGTGATTGTGACTAATTCAGATGTATCCTTGTGGATTGCTGAAAGTATAGGTGTGCATATGTGTGTGTGTGTGCAGTAAATAAAGTTGTTGGGCATTAATACTGAATTTGCCTTGAGATAGACTAGCTGTGGCAGGAACATGGGTCATGTTGACTTTTGTATTGTGATAGTGGTAATTGGTTAAACATTTATTTAGGAATGTCAACTGTATACTGCAAATTTTGACACAGGGCGCATAAACAAGTGGACTAGGCAGGTTATTATGCAGTGTATAATCCCTGACAAATTTACAGATATTACCACAAACCAAGTACATGAAAATATGGGCCTCTCCAAGACTTATTCTATAATATTTTATATATAACTGGAATGAAAGGGGGTATTTTGTACGAGTAGCTTATAATGTGCCGCTGCCTTTACATATGTTTTTAATTAATGTACAGGATATTCCAACACCAGTCCCCACACCAATTTTCCTCAGGGAGATGTCGACCACACACCTGTGTGGGAGACCGATACAGCACTGAATTTTCCCCTTGGCTCGGTACAGTAATCCTGCTAGTATATTGCAGCATACGTCTTGCCCATCCGTGCTGTAGTACTGCTACACACCATGGTTTTGCCCAGTTTAAGCTGCTGCAGGTAGGGACCTAACTCAGTAACATGTCTGCCATCAGGTGACAGTCTCCCCTGTTGGCCACACGGTTGCGCTCACAGACCGTACGCCAAGTGCCTGTTACTGCGCATGCGTATTCCGTTCACAGAGCAGAGCCCATTTCCTCCAGCAGCAGGCCTCACAGAGCTCCAACATACACAGACGTTTACATACAGTCAAACAGACACATTTGCGGAGTACGAACAACCGTCAAGGGAAAGCCACGTTTGGGATTGTTTAATCTTAACGCCGCGAAAGCTGAATGCCCCCCAGCCGCAGGAGTTGTCCCAATGGGCCTTCGCCGCTAATTTGCAGAAGCGTTTGTTCGACTCCACAGTGGTAGCTTTGGGTGAGTCGTCCACAGAAACGGTTTTGTCTCGTTGTGTTGCTGCTGCAACGTTTTAGACTGGGGAGCTTCATAGCATACGGCACAGGGGAATGTTATTGTTAAGCTGCGCATTGTGTTTTTGTTCTTGAGTCTACTTTACATCCATTGACTGCCTCAAAGTGTTAAAATAATCCGTTTTCATTGTAGGGCTAATCTGTTTGAGAGCATTTTCTGCTACTTAACATAAAGAAACGGCACGAGATCCATTATCGGACATAATTTAAGCTACCTCTGCTGGTTTTCCATCCGTGTCCGCTCCCTACTACATTTATTAGGTTTGACAGCAAAACAACATAAAAAACAAGACAGTTGTTAAATCACACACGTGTTGTTCGTTTACTTACGAATATGTTCATGTTATGGGCAATTTTGCTGCTGTTCCCAAAATCTCCGGGTCACCTCCCTTCTTTCCTCTTCTGGTTCCATAGTAATGGTACTTGAGTATTAGTGTGGAGGGTCCACGGTACTGGAGGGAGGGAGGGAGGGAGGCCCAGACAGCTGGAGTCGGTCACACTGGAGTCCTACAGCACTGTGTTACAGGCGATGCGCCTTTTTACATTCGTGGTGGAACTGGGGGGTATAGGGAGACCACTAGTGTATCGTCGAAATAAAAACCACGTACATATTAAGTTGTGCTAACAGTTCGGTCTGATATTTGGCATTTTTGTGCTGAGTGATGAGGACGAAAAGCTCGAAAAGAAGGATCCTGTCCGAGAATGGACCTATACGTTTTAGCCACCTCCGCGATGTGCTAGAACACAAGACGAGCTGGAGGTTCAGCCTCTTGCATCGAGAAAGCATTGATCCGAATCTCTCCACAGATACTGTTTTAGTATGTGTTCATTATTGCCTGTCTTGGTTTTAGGTGAGTGTCACTGTATATAAATGTGCAGAAGGAGCAGTGCTACTGAAGAGCAGTCCTGTTGATAATGAAGGCCGGTAATTGACAAAACGCTGCTATGATGACACACTGATACTCTTTTTGTCCCACAGTTTTTTTTTCCTTGCATGGCATCGTGGGGTGTACAGAGGTCAGGTTAAGCTACAGAACAGCATTCTGCAGCCCTCAGAGCTCAAGGACACTTAAGCTTGGTGGATACCTGCAAACACAGAACTGTTCAGGTTTAGGAACATAAAATACACTAACAGTAGCTGTGGTGTTGTCACATGTTGGTGGTATTTTGGGGATCAAATCATCATAAAGCCTGCTCTCCATGCAGCTCTTTGGCCTTGTTTGTTAGGTCCTCACTTTGTGCTTAAAGGTCTGACTGAAATGTTGCAATGTACATACCTTTGCAAGCTGTGGCAAGACTGACAGAGGTGTAGTGTCTGTAGTGTATTGTTACTTTAAACAATGTTCCCATGTTCTGTAGGGGGGGACAGATGCTATGATTAGTGTGTTATCCCAGTGTCTGTGCCTGTTAACAGACTTGTTACTGCTCAGAATACCAAATATCAGCACTCCACATCTTGTTGCCTGTTGTGGTAACTGATTGCTAGTCAGTTTGAGGCTGTCCAGCAATTGGATTTGGAGACACTGGCAAGTGGACTGTCTGATTTGATGGATAATTACATTATGCAATCTGCTCATTAGCAGATCAGTTTTGCTTCTTAATTTAACAACACAAAGTTGCAGTTACTTGGTATGCAATGTTCTGCAAGTGTCTCCTTAATTGTGATTACAAAAAACAATCAATAGGTGTCTGCTGTTTATTTTGTGCTATTAAATAGTTATTTCATTTTAATACCCACCTGTCTTTGCTGTTGTGTTAATTACAGTGAATGCAATGCTCACAAAGCAGCAATATGGATCTGGGTTTTCTCTTAGAGAAATCTATTATGAAGATTTGATTGAGTGAGGCGGGGGTGTGAGGCCTTGGCATTCATGTTCCCCAGAGGAATCTGCTGTTTGCAACATGTTAGGAATCCATATGTTGCATCAGTGAGGGCTAACTTGCTGTCCACATGTCCAACATAGCACTGAGTGGTTGCAATTAATGTCTTTTTCTGTTGATGATAAGAATTCAGTAGGCGGTTACAGTTCACCAAATCTGTGGTTCGGTTCAGATCTCTGTCTTTTAGCCTCAGTTCAGTTTATACCTTTTTTCTCTTTTGTAAATTAAAAAAAAAGGTTTGGGGGGCGGGGCCTGGTCTGTTTTTGTTACATCACCAACAGTGTGGAACACTAGAGAGAAGAACACACTTTTACAAGAATCGTGTGGTAAACAGAGGTTAAATTAACTGATAATTTCTAGAAGAACATATAAAACAACTGCACATAAATGATATTTCTTTGTTTTAATGGCATAATCAAGCTGTAAATTACCCAGTTCAATTACAGTTTTTATGATGATTTTATGTCTAGTTTATGATGAAACAGCTTTTCAGATGATGGTCCACAACAACAAAGTAGCTCCAGTCTTAAAATGACCATAAAACACACCAAAAAAGTATCCTCTGTTGTCAGTTTGAAGTATTTGGATTGTTCTGATTTGAACTTCTCAGTGTTTTTAGCAATACCCTTGCTTTAAAAAAACAAAACTGTGTTATTCATGTTCCAGCAGATGGAACAGCAAACCCAGACTGTGGACATTTGGGTTGCAGTTTCGGTTTTAGACCCACTACATCCATAGAATTCAGGTCATTTCTACTATATGTCACAAAATGTTTTAATACAGCACTTAGTATAATGTACCCGTCCTCTGAATGTAGCATGACGTAGCCCTGATCTGGGCAGCCAGACTGTACAGCACTCCATCTGTGAAGTCAGACCCTTCTAGGGTAAGGTGGCAGAAGACTTATCGACTGATTTTTTTGGCTACACTAAGTTCCCTCCCTCCCCTATATTCTCTTTGTCAATAGCTCTCACTGACAGACTGATGGCTAGATCAGAGGTGCAGGTTGATGAGGGCTAGGGGTGACAGGACAAGTCTGGAGGCCAAGCCACATATCGTCTCTCTTGTTTTTAGCAGTGAGTTATGAGGAGGAAAAAAAAAAGAGTCTTGTCTGTTCACAAAGCTGCAAGGAGCTGAGCTCTGTTTCTGTCTTATGGCTCCAAACCTGGCTTATGTGCTCAGCAAGGAAGTAATGGCTCCTCTGTCTGTACATTGACCATCTCATTGCCAGTTTGAAGCCTGTCCAAGGGCCTGTGGAACTCAACACAGTGACCATGTTTAGTTCATTTTTTTCCCTCTAACGTCTCCTCTCCAACATCTGCTTAATCCAAATGTGCAATGACAGAGGAAGGATTTCTCATGATGACTGTGGTGCAGAGCGTAATGCTAAACTGACACTCTTAACAAACTTAATGTCTATCTGATAAGATATGTGCACATTCTGAGTTATGCAGGTTTATTGTAGTTGCAAGATGCAAAGTAAGAAGCAATGAAATGGTCCACTTATTTAGGAACAGTGATGGAAAGTGAAAGTGGCAACAGATCTGCACCTGCACCGTTTCCTCTTTTTAATCTCACACAAAGACAATAGCTACATACAATAGTACTTTACACAGTTTGGGAGGTGTACAACAGTTTTAATTGTCTCTGGGCTGGTAAATGGTAAAGAAGTTCTTTGTGATGTTTGGATACCAGACATTACTAGACACTGCTAGCATTGAAGCAGGTGTAGATACTGTTTATGAGCTTCCATTAAAGCTGCAACTAATGGATTATTTTAATTGTCAGTTAATCTGCCAATTGCTGTTTTCATTAATCACTTACTAGTGTAGTACATAGTGTTAGAAAATATGGAAATACTGGAAATTTATTAATTCATATTGCATATTTAAAAAATATTTGTATTATATTTAGCATATTGTTTTTGTTGATTAAATTTATGAATCAAATTGTTTCACTTAATTGCCATCACAGTGGACATTTCATTTTTCAAAATCTGTCTTTATAATCTTAGAATCCCTTACAGGATGAGTGTTAATCTGTAATGAAGTAAACTTTGATTATATCAGTCCACATATACATTTGGTGCATGACTGCTTTATTTTTATTTATTTAACCTCATGGTGTCACTCCTATATCTTCTTCTCTGTTCAGCACCTGCTGAGCTGTGATGGAGGAAACCGTGATTCCCCCCCTCCCAGTGATCATGCTGCCCAGTAGAATAGTGCCACTGTGACTGGCATCTTGTCTGCAAACTCAGTGAGACCCACTCCATCTGGGCAGCGATCAGTTGGTCAGTCAGGCAGCCTCTTGAAGGCCAGGAGGCAGCCTCCATCAGCATGCCTGCTGGCTAGTTGTACAATGCAAGCTCCACTGACACATGCCCGGTCTTTTACTCCGCCCACAGTCTTCAAAGAGTCACCACTGGGGGCCATTTCAGCCAAGAATAATGAAAATCCGAGGTTTGGCATTATTAGAACATGCTGTTTCAGACAAGTCGGCGTTTGTTTTTGTTTTCTTTCTTTTGCTTTGCACATTGATGCTCCATCAAAAAAGAATGTATGTAGAGTCCACAGCTGTCAACAAACGGTGACTAAAAATCTTTTTTTTAATCTGCATTTTTGTGTGACTGCATGTTTTCTTTTTGTAAGCTACAGTGGTATCATAAAAGGAGCCTCATCTGTCAGATCACAACCCAGGCACCCTCACCAATTCCTGTAACCAGCAGCTGAATTTTCACATTATCTAGATAATGATTTTTCCACCTGAGGTTTAAATGGAATTGTTGATAATACTCCAGGTCTAAGCCATGAACCAAGTAAAGTATGATGTGGCCTATGGGTCCCTGCTCATCCTGCACTAACCACCCTGCTTCCATAGCCACAGCTAGCATGACACAATAGTTTCCTATTTAAATGACAGACAGCTGTATGACATCAGTTTGTGTTTTAGGGTTGTGCAAGTCGGGATTTGAATTAATGAGCAAAAGGAAAAATGTTAGCATAGGGAAAAGGTCTGACACTTCCTCTTTGTGTGGGTCCATGCAACAGAGCTGAGGTGAGGAGCATCTGTCTCACTGCTCCTTCTTCATCTTGTCTCTGCTCATAGAGACCTGAGTTGACAACTCTTGTTTTCTAGTTTCTCTTTCCTTGCTCTTTTTAAGGCTAGTCAGTAGTTAGATTTAAATATCAGTAGCATCAGATTAGATTCTCATCCCCACCTGTTGAGATAGGGATCACCACACCAGGTAAGGTGATTAACCATCCAATGAAATAACTACAGAAAGGAAACCGCTTTGTGGGTCAGTTTGACTTGAACATGTCTAGATCAGCAGTGCTGCTTGCACTCGTACATGTGCCCTGGATTTAACTTTTAAATCTTCGGCTGAATTTTGACTTCAGTGAGCTACTGTTATCCAGTGGTTCTTACTGGAAAAGGCTCAGAAGTTTCCCACTCTTTGCTCCAAAGATTTTTTATTTTTATTTTTAGGAAATACTGATGATAACCAAGACAGTACTTTTCTCCCAGCTGGCTCAACCTTCATATTAAAGGTCATATTATTAAACATTTTTTAAACCTTGGTTGGTCAGTATAATGGATACTGCTCCCTGAGATGATTAAGATGTGTTAGCTGGGTTTTTCTCTCCAGTTAATATTGAAGCAACTGCTTTGTTAATACAGTATTTTTATGCCTCTGCACCAGTGACTGCCATGATCAGATGTGATATTTTTGTGTCCGTCTGTCCCATTGTCATGACTGATATCTCAGTATCGCCTTCAGGGAATCTCATCAAATGTGTCAAAATGTCCACTTGAATTCAGGGATGGAGTGCCAAAGCTCTCCATCAGTCAAAATGAAGACAGCTTGTTTCTCACTGGAAATTATTCACTAGAATTCCTTCTAAGTCCATCCATCCATTATCTATACCGTGTATCCCTGAAGAGGGTCATGGGGGGCTGGATCTCAGCTACACTGAGCAAGAGGCGGGGTACACCCTGGACAGGTCACCAGTCTGTCACAGGGCTGGTGCTTAGAGACACACCCACATGCTTCTACAGGCAATTTAGTCACCAGTCAACCTAAGCTGCATGTCTGTGGGAGGAAGCCGGAGTACCCAGAGAGAACCCGCACAGGGAGAACATGCAAATTCCACATAGAAAGGAAACTTCCTGCTGTGAGATGACCGTGCTAACCACTGTGCCAGCATGCTGCCACCTTCTAAGTCTTTACTGGTTAATATTATGAGTCTGGACAGACAGACAGACAGGTAGATTGCCAATCAGTGATGTGCCATTCCACATTTTCTTTAGTTCCAATCCAATCCAATTCTGATACACAAATGCCAATTCTGATAAAGGAGTTCTTTCATTGTAATAAAACAATAAACACTAATAAACAAAATATTAAATACGGGTAATGATGGATGAGAGTTGTCTTCCCTGGTAGGCTAGTGGTTAAGGTGCAGCGCTCTTGTTGAGAATTTTATGCATAGTGTGATGCCAGTGTTCAGGCCAAGGTATAGCTGATAAAATATCAAATTGGTCTCTCTCTCTCAACCTAGGTTCACTAGATAAACCAAAAGAGGACCATACTAAAGACCCATACTAATATGTCATTTACAAACCCCAATTCCAATGAAGTTGGGACATTGTGTAAAACGTAAATAAAAACAGAATACAGTGACATATTTAATTGAATACACCACAAAGACAAGATATTTAATGTTCAAACTGAAACTTTGTTTTTTGCAAATATTCACTCATTTTGAAAATGATGCCTGCAACACGCTCCAAAAGAGGTGGGACAGGGGCAACAAAAGATTGGAAAGGTTTAGGAATGCTCAAAAAACACCTGTTTGGAACATTCCACAGGTGAACAAGTTTATTGGAAACAGGTGAGCTTCATGACTGGGTATAAAAGGAGCATCCCAAAAGGCTCAGTCATTCACAAGCAAGGATGGGGTGTGGTTCACCACTTTGTGAACAACTGTGTGAGCAAATAGTTCAAGAGTTTAATAGCATTTCTCAATGTACAATTGCAAGGAATTTAGGTATTTCATCATCTACAGTCCATAATATCATCAAAAGAATCAGAATCTGGAGAAATCTCTGCACGTAAGCGGCAAGGCCGTAAGCCAACACTGAATGCCTGTGACCTTCGATCCCTCAGGCGGCACTGCATTAGAAATATTATTTACGTTTTACACGATGTCCCAACTTCATTGGAATTAGGGTTTGTATATTAGGGGCTTTCCAGTCTACCTCTACTGTCTCTGATTGCTCTGTGACCTGGCCCACACGCTATAGCACCTGTCTCCTGCCTCACCAAAGTTGTGGAAGTAGTGCAGTCAGTGTGAAGTTGGTAGTGTTTTTCTCCATTTGTAGAGAGATTAAACATTACAACAATAATAGTGACTATCCTAAAAAGAACAAAGGATGAATCACTGATGATGATGATGATGACAGTGAATTTTGTCCCGGCAGGGAGGCTCCAGTGCTTCCTCTTTTATCTGTTGTTTGATGCACTCCAGAGTAGTTTTGTGTACTTCAAAGACACTTAAATATTTCTCCTTTAGTGATGTCACAGTATGTTGAAAAGTAGAGTGACCTGAATTAGGTCTACTTTAATAAAGGGTTTCCTTTTTATGGAGGATTTTAGTGGATCTTTTCTGTGTGTAGAACTCCCCTCGGGCTATTTTAATAAATGCATTATTTTTACCCCTGATGTTTTCCAATGAGAGATGAAGCAAGGAGATGTGTGTAGTGTAGAAATGTTTATTGTTGACTGTGGCCTACATCTGAGCATGTTTGTGATAGACCAGTTTATGAGGCCCTTAATTTACTGGAAGATATTTAACTTGATAGATGAATCTACAGTATAACTAGATAAGTAATGATGTATCTAGAGGTAGAGGGATGTGCTACTGCTTTAGGTCCTCCATTTTATCATCCACACAAGTGCTACGATCTGTGGGTCAAACCTTTTGAAACAGCAGTGAAAATGTAAGGATAAATAAACTTGCTGCATTTAACACTGATTGGCACCTAAAATGTAAAATAATGTTTCTTTTTAATTGAGGAAGCCACCATCAATCTGCCCAATAGCTGATACCAGTGCAGCAGCTACTTTTGCTGAGGTCCATTCAAGTCATCCACTGTAGCCAGTAGACCTGCTCTGCACGTGGAACAATGAGACCTGGATGACAATTTATAATGTACATCTAGCTAAGCAAGTGCAGTCATATACAGCTGTCAATACATTCTCTCTTAATAAAGCTGATAATGTTCAGTCTTTGTTGAAAGTGTTTTCTCAAGGTGTTAAATCAAATGTATGGTCCTTCTAGAGGCTGCAGCTTGTGCCTCTGTTGAATTGTATTGCATTATCCTGACATTTCTTTCTGATATTTTGTCCACCCCATTTATATCAGTGAGGCAAAGCTCAATAACAGTAATACCTCTCAGTTGTATGCAGCACAGTTCAACAGCAGCAACTACAACCACAGCCACCAAAATGATCATACAGTTGAATCAAGGGGTGAGATCGTATGAAGGTCAACAAGGGAGCAATTTGATGTTGGTAACTCAGTAAAGAAAGTCACTTTTGGCTTTTCCCGTTTTTAGGGGTCGCCACAGCGAATCGTCACACTGACCACTCGCATGTTGACATTTGGCACGTGTTTTTTTTTTTACGCCAGATGCCCTTCCTGACGCAACCTGGATTCGAACCCGTGGCGCTGCGCCGAGAGCGCTGCACCTTAACCACCAACTCAGTATAATCAGAAATTCCAGTTAATGTCTTTTTCATGCTGTAGTAGCCAAATTGTGCAGTTTGACACAAGCTAATGACACTCAGTTGTAAAACACAACAGCTGTCTAAGTGATCTGCTGTTCACTGAAACAGCTGTTTCCATGGAATATCAAAATATAACACCACTAATGAATTATCAATCTTTTACTATTGAAATTAAAAATATTAAGAAAAACAATGTCTGTCCCTGGAATAAAATGTCGACCGGCTGTTCCTTATCTCAGTAAAGTCCTCAGCTAGGATGAAGCTCATTTTCAGAATATTAATATGCATGTTAACACATGGTTTCTCTGCTTAGCCCATTATGTGAAAAAGTAATATTATTTTGCCATCATTGTTAAAGGTTCTCCCTGGAAATCATTTAGCTAAGTGATGAGCCATCCAGATCTCACTGTATCTGGGTTCTTGATGAACATAGTTAGCATGTGGTGGCCTAAACATGATCCACATCAAATACTGCACATGGCATTTGTTGCTGTGGTTTAGTAATGTTTTATTTCATACATGTATTACAACCCCAAATGAAAGGGAACGGCAACATCATACTGTGGTAAATGCTTTTCTGTCCCAGCTTTTTTTGGAACGTGTTGCAGCCTCAGAACTGAAGTGAGTGTTTATTTTGACCAAAGAATAAAATTGATGAGGTATTACATCAAATAATGTGCTGCTGCATTGTTTTTGATGTAATACAAGACACAGATGATTTACACATCACTATTTTCAGTTTTAATTTTGATTCTACATACTGTCCCAACTTTTTCTGATTTGGGGTTGTGTAAGTTGACACACGTTTCTCTGCCTTTCAACATAAAGTGTGTTTGTTCAATCTTTGGTTCCTAGAATTTGTGTCAGTCAGCTAAGGAAATGGCAGTTAAGTCTTTGTTGTGATTATAGTTGACACTGGCATTGCTAAACCACCAACTTTTGTTCCTTTCCTCTCACTCCCTTGTTCATAATTCACATTTCACTTTCACACAGGGTCTATAGTGCCTCTTCTCTTACCTACTCCAGCTGAAGCACACATGTTCACTCAGATCCATTCAGACCCCTAGATTACTTTGTCAGTCTCTGTCTTTCTCTCTCTGCCTCCACACACACACACACACACACACACACACACCATTTGCTATTCTTGCTGCTGATGTCTAGGCCTCTGAGTAGACTGTGTTGGTAGTTAGCATCTGAGAAAAATAAAGCCACCCATTTCAAATTTCTGCAAGGCTCCATCTTGAGTCTTCTAGGAACATAAGAATGTACCAACCTTTTAGGAAACGTAGACCCCTCCCTGCATATTCTTTAACTTGTTTCAGTGTTAATCTCATTGTGCTTGGGTAAATGTTTGTAGATTATTTATTGTTGTCAGTTATGCTTCCTACTTGTAGGTCACCCAGCCAACCAGAGGGCATGTTGCCACTACGATGCTATTGCAGCAGTAAATTATGTTTTGATGTTAAGCCATGTTCTTGGACCAGTCTTGGACACAGCTACACCTGCATAGCCACTGAATGGTATGTGGTTTATGGATCCTGGCTTAAGTCGTATTCTGCTACTTTTTAAGATCCTGTGTCACGCTGTGTTTTAACTGTAAAATGCTATGTATGTTCAGGATGCTTGACGATACCTGGATTATAGAAAATGAATCAACAATATTTTTGATAGCTCAAAACACGATGCGGGCAGTGCAGTGGTTAGCGCTGTCACATCACAGCAAGAAGGTTCAGGGTTTGAGCCCGGGCCTTTCTGTGTGGAGTCCGCAAGTTCTCTCTGTGCCTGCGTGGGTTTTCTCCGGGTGCTACAGCTTCCTCCCACTCTGTAGTAGTGAGTGTGAGTGGTTGTTTGTCTACATGTCAGCCTTGTGACAGATTATTGACCTGTCCAGGGTGTACCCCGCCTCTTGCTACAATGTCAGCCAGGATTGGCTCCAGGCAGCTTCTACTCCTAAGCATGAGTAAACATGAGTTTATTTAGACAGCTAATTTTACTGTGGAAACCAACCGCCTAACGTGGGTGCCGCAGAAAGCATCATAGATACTTGCCACTTTCACACTGTGAATCTGTACATTTGCAGTCACATACAGGTGTTTTAAAGTGAGTAAAACAGTGATTGCTGTATTTTGGCCACTAATTTTCTAGTAACTGCATTCAATGCAGTGATGTATTATAGGATCCAGACAGCAGAAGGAACATAAATAGAGCGACACCACTTCCTGGCTATTGGCTGTCAGTTGAAAAGCTGCTGACCAATGAGGAGGCAGCCCTGTAACACCCGCCCACAGGAGAGGTTTATTCCAGAACTCTCTCATTTTCTATACCGCTTAGTCCCAAACGGGGTCGTGGGGGCTGGAGCCAATTCCAGCTAGCATTGGGCGAAAGGCAGGGTACACCTTGGACAGGTCATCGGTCCATCGCAGGGCCAACAGGCAGACGAACTGTTCCAGAACTGACACTGATGAAAACACTGAAAAATTGAGCAATTAAACTGAAAAATGTGGTGGTGAAACTGAAAATCTGAGTGCCTGTTGTGTAACTTGTGTAATTCGCCTTATTGATATGAATGAGAAGGGCAGCATTTTTTCACAGTGTCTGAACGCTGCCTTAGTGCTTCTCCATTACCTTGGGATGACCCTTAGTGTTGCAAACCTTCCAGGTGAAGATGCAAAGTTGGGTAGTGTGAATAAGGAAAAGATACATACAGATAGGGGTTTGTATTATAACATGATATAAAATTTGTTGTTACTGGCCAATAGTGAACATATCTTGAGATCTTCATTTATGATCGTACTGCCTAGCCCTATTTAAGCAGACTTTTCTGTGAGACTATATGCCTGTCCCTGGGCTGTGAGAGTGAACAGGGTTATTACTGCATGCAGTGTGTTTGTGAGGCTGTTGTGAATTTACTGAAGAAATTTCTGAGAACTGCTCTCCACAGGCAAGATTTGCAGTTGCTGCCTCTGCAAACATTGGCTTTGCATTAGCAGAAATTCTCCACTGTGATGCCTCTCATGTGTCTTGCTGTCTCACCCACACTATTGCCATCACCTATCACCCAGTGTCCTCATCTACAACTGAACACAGGCTTTGGATTTTCTGCCCAAGTGCAATTTTTCAGCCTACACTAGAACACACACTTTCAAATACTTGAACACAGCTGTATGTTCTTTTAGTTTACATGCATTTGTTCATTGTTTTCCTGTTTTCTTGTCTGACACCAGAGACTGGTTTTCAGGTTGTGTTGGTTGGTTTGTGTGTGGGGAGGCGGCGTGGTTTTCTGCTTTGATTAAAAGAGGTGTGGAGTGTAGGAGAATCTGTCTTCTTGGTAAGGTGCTCCATGCAGCAAATGTAAAGCTGGTGATTAGAGTCACAGTTGTTTGTGTGCTTGTGGTTGTATGTGTGAGGTGATTTAATAGACCTTAAAACTAGGGCATCCTCTTTATAGGGAAAAGTGACAATACATTCTTCAGTGTTTTATCTCTGATGCACACACATCGAAATAGACAAACACCCAGCCTTCAGACTTTTGTGTAACAGCATCAAAGTAGCATTTGAGGGATTTACAACTGTCAGGCAGTTCTCCATTCAGCTAATTAGGCTACATCTTAACCTAGTCTATAAAAAGAAGCTAATGACCTAGTTACCATTGTCTCTAGGGTTGCACTGATGAGGCTGATACAGTAGTGATTATTAAGTGACTATTTTGCTAGATATTGAGTGGACAGTTCACTACTTTCTCAAAACTGAATGTTCTTGTATTTTATACCAGTGTATTGAAATTTTCTGCAGCTGTTTTTTTTTAATATAAAGTCATTTTTAACATTGTTTAAGTGCTTGTAATGATTATTAGTCACTGACTCTGAAATGGTGATACAGGGCTCCAGGCTAACATTTCATAGTCTCTGAGATGGTCGCACCACCTCAGTTTTACAACATCATACAAAAGAAGCTGTAGTTTTTGCAAATTACTTTAATGTGCATAGCCTCTAGTTATAATAAATTTAGAGAGAGGGGGACTTATGAAACACAATAACTGGGAAAATCACTTCGCCTAAGCCTACGTTTCCATTCTCAGTTGAGATCATGCTGCAGCATTTTGTATACAGTAAAGCCTTTTTCTGACATGAGATACATAACATTGCTGCTTCATCAGTCTGTTAAAGCAACAGACATAGGGCACTTTTACGTTATGTTCCCCAGGACATAAGTCAGACATTCAGGACTGTCTACAAAGTGCAACAGTGAAAAGACATAATACAAAAATATTTACTCTTAGTATAGCCCCTGGTGTCACCAAAATCACTTAGCACATCAGTGGTATTCTATTGGTTATACCACAACACTTAGTTTGGCAGCCCAACACTGTATATCGCCAGCTTTAAATCGGTCAGTTTAAATCTTGCATCATATGCAGCTGTTTTTTAAAATTGATTTTTAAATGTTCAGAAATATGTTCCTCTCACTCTTTTGCATTTGAATACTGATGTTAATGTGACCGAAATCATCTGCGAAATTCATGCCAGTTGATTTTCTGACAGTCAAGGCTATAAAGTGTTATAAAAAAAGATTGTATAGTCAAGCTGAACAGCCGAATCCAGTTAGACTGATAAAATTATTAGTCGGGTACAGCCCTAGTGGATATGCAAGCAAGAATGTGCGTGTGTTAAATGTCTGTGCACATAGTACTGAATGTGCACGCACACGCATTTTCACTTCCTGTGTGTGAGCACGTGCATGTAGTTCAGTCTAAGCTGGCATACTGCCTGTATCCCACAGTAGAAAGTGCCCCATACTGTTAGTTAATGTAAGTCTGTGGTTGTGAATCAATAATTGAGAAAGCTGGCATAGCCTAGTGGAGCTTCTATTATTCATGGATGGCAATGGAACCAACAGATGACTGCTGTTAATATTAAGGGCCAGCAGATAAAGTCCTCTGCCAAGAGACCAGGCAGCCTTCATCACTTCCATGTCTGTTTCTGTCCTCCATCCTCTGCACTCACCACTCCTTTTCTCTTCTCAAACTCTCCCGGTCTTTGTCCTCTCCATCTGTAATTGTCTCTTTCTCTCTCACTTTGTATCATCTGTACCTCCCTTCCTACATCTCCCTGTGTCTCGGTTTGTTGGGCTGTATAGTTCTGTTTCCTTTTCACTCTGTCTCACTGTGATGTTTTAATTCAAATAAGCTTCTTTGACACATGATGTTTCTTAGATGAGCAAACACTGAAATGGTAAGATTAATTTGCAGGTTGAAAATGTTACACATTAGAAAACATAAGATTTTCAGATGAGCCTGAAATGTAGCTCAAACATAATTACTTGGATTATAATAAATATTAGGGCAGCTTCAGTCAAGTTTCCTTTATAGCTAGTAATCATGTTTGCTATGTATTGTGTTTCCTTCTATGTATAGCAGTACCAGCTGTGCAGCAATTAGTTTTCCAGGGCGCCAGATTAGGACCACACTGTCTACCATTGTTGACAACCTGGGGAACCTTGTATCTCATTTTTCACAAATAAGCAAAGTTCTGTTTTGTCTGTTCTTGTGTTCTCCTTTGGGCAAGCAGGTCTGTCTTTATCTGCCATCTTTGTAGAGATATTGTGCTAGTAGTCTGTTACTTTCTCAAATTTGGGATTACTCATTCCTCAGATAATTTCTTAATTTCAGCTAAAATAGTATTGCAGCATCCTTTTGCTATTTGGATTTACTTTTAGCCTCTCCCTTCCTTTTCACCCTATATGCCTCTTTTGTCCTTCGGATCTCTTTTTACTCCCCTGAGTCAGATTTTTCTCCATGGTGTCAGTGCTGCTGTCACTGAATGCTTGTTTTATTAAAGAGATTTGGAGCTCCAGTGACCACTAATGCTGCTGCCATATTGTACCAGCACCCTGCTGTGCCTGCTGCTAATGACATTCTTTGTGTCTCCATCCCAAAGCTTTGCCTTCTCATTTCCTCCTCCTTCCTCCTCTGGTCTGAATGGAGAAGTTGTCATGTGTTGCCATCAAAGGAGGAGGTGAGACCATGAAAGCAGCAGCAGGCAGCTTCTGCCCTTCCTCCTCACTCATTCTCTTTCACCCCCTGGGATGTTTGAAGCCACTTCAATAGGTGTGTGTGTATGTGTTTGGGAAACAGTATACATTACGCCACCGTTGAAGAATGTGTATGTATGTATATGCAAATGGCAGCATGTGTTAGGAGGATGCAGACATTGTGTATACTTTTGCAGTGGTATGTATATTAGCAGTGCAACTTCAGTAATATTGACTGGATATGCGAGGGCTGAAGAGTGCATGTGCACCAGCCAGGCAGATGTCCTGTCAGAAAAACACTGAGCCTCCCAGAATCCCCTGCCCCTGGGTCTTATCAGCCTGCATCTCCTCAACCTCCCAGCACTCCCGTCAACACGTTTCTCTGCCTCCCCGTATCATTTTGCCCATGACAGTTTGCATTCCAGCCAGAGCCGTCAGTCTGTCCTTCTGTTCCCTTCACAGGACCATGCATACTTCCACCAGCAAGATTCATCTCACTCATAATTGAACCAAGTCACATACTCCATTCTTACAGTACTTCTAAGCATGGTTCACTTCCTCTTAATTCCTTAACCCTCAGTGTAAACCTGTGATGACCTTGGCATCTTATTATTTTTCAAGACACTTTGGTTTTATTTACTATTAAATATAAGCTATTGAACCTTACAACAACTCTCCTGCTGTCTTTCTTTCCCACAGTCTGATGAAACACACTTATTGGTGCATTGACATTTGGACGGCATGGTGAAACAGTGCTTCACAGCAAGAAGATTCCAGGTTCAATCCCTGGCCGACCCTGTGCCTTTCTGTGCAGAGTTTGCATCTTCTCCCTGTGTCTGCGTGGGTTCTGTCCGGGTACTCCGGCTTCCTACCACAGTCCAAAGACATGCAGCTTAGGTTTGACTGGTGACTCTAAATTGCCCATAGGAGTGACTGTGGGTGTGTGGTTGTCCGTCTCTAAGTGTCAGCCCTGTGGTAGACTGGCAACTCACCCAATGCCACCTGAGAGTGGCTCCAGCCCCCTGTGACCCTCTTCAGGATAAGTGGTATGGATAAATGGGTGACACTTTCCTTTATCATTATTGTTCTGTTTTATTTATTCTGAAATTTTGCAAGTGCATTTTCAGTCTTTGAGAGTAATCATAAGTTGAGAGGAATTTAATTAATGTGAATGAGCTCAGTTTTTAAAGAAACAATATAGATTTTATGCAAGAAACTCTACGTATTCACCCTGCTGAGTACTACTCAACCAAAGTCAGATATTTTGTTATGTGGCTCTGGATGTAGTTTTTAAGTAGTCTGAGAAAATAACCCCAAAGATTTCATTTTCGGAGCGATCAGGGAGAGACGCTGTTAAATTCCATTACTGTAACAATACAGGATATCTCAGTGTGTGGTGCCTAAATTTTGACCACACTTTGTTTAATCTGTTTCTAATAAGGCCCTCCAACTTAAAGTGCCCATGGCATGCTTTTCAGTGTTTTCTGACTTAACTGCAACATTACAATGATGAATTATCATCTTAAACGTGACTAAAAGTAAAAAAAAAAAAAAAAAAAAAAACGAGGTGTACCTATGTTGTTGTACTTTTATGCAGAAGCAGCTTGGTTTATACAATTCTTGTGAACTCTTCCCGGCGAGACTTTTTTTTCCAACTGTGTAAAGTCTTATGCAATAGTTCACGGATTTCCTTGAATGGTCATATACAGGGTAGGCCACGGAAAAGTAGCCCACCTCCGGCGATAGTATGAACGAGCAAGTGGATTGTTTTGGAGACTACCTTTCTGGCCAGTGAAGCCCCCCGTGGAGGTGAATGATCACCTCATCAAGGCTGGATTCCCCCGGAGCACAGTACCTGTTTGTTTTGACTGCTTGAGGCCAGTGTGTCTACTGCATGTGATATGATGCAGGTTGAGGAGCAGATTAACGACCCATGATGTTATTGTCAGCACTACGCTACCTGGTGGAATTAATGTCACTACTTTGGGAATGTATGTGGTCATGTGGGGGAAGATGCAGTGACCACCAGTTGGACTTATTGACCTTGGAGCTACTTGATAAGGAGTGATGTTTCCACTACTCGGTGGGACTTAACATTATGTTTAAAAAAAAAAAAAAAAAAAAAAACAACCGCACATGCTGCATGTCTGTTAATGCCTTGTTTCTGTAGAAAGATTTGTTGTAAGGCTGGGGAAGTTATTATGTTTGCATTATGCTATTAAAATATGGGGTTTCTCAATACCTGCTTTGTTTGTTACAAATCTCTTTTCATCGGTACATATACCGTTGTTTACCTATCTATGGAGGAGAAATTCTAGTTAATTAATGCTGTTATGGTTTGTCCTGCTGTCCACTTTCATATTCTGGCTCAAACATGTCAGGTAGGATTTGAGGTATTGTCATTGTTGAAAACATAGCTTATTTGTCAAAGTGTTTTTGTTTGTGTATTGTTGTAGCTTCCTGACCAGCAACAATTGTGCACGTTCACAAACTATCCTTTCATTTTCAGGAAGAGGCTCTCTTTGTGATATCAGGTTTTATTGTTCTGAAATAATTACACACTATTTGGAGTTATGATGGGGGCCAAGATAATTTAGAGGTACGCAAGATTAAAAAATAAATGACTGCAAATGAGCCATGGGCACTTTAATGAAAATGCAGTACTAACTTGCTGTACTACCCCATTAATATACACACAAGTTAAAGGGAAAACCTGAATAAATGAGTCTCTTTGAGGGTGACAGTGCCCCCATCAATAGGGCACCAGGGTTCTCTACCCAGTTGAGCACCTATGGGAGATTATGGAGTGATGTGTTGGACAGCGTCTCCTCCACCATCATCAGAACACCAAATGAGATTTGTGTTCATACCTCCAGTAGAGCTCAGACACTTGTAGAGTCAATGCCAAGGTGCAATGAAGCTGTTCTGGTTGCATGTGGTGGCCCAACACCTTACTGAGACACTTTGTGTTGGTTGGTCCTTTCATTTTTCACCTGTGTGTATTTGGTGGAAAATTATGTGATTTTACTGAGCCTCCATTTTTTAGTATACAGTCTTGGAAACAGCACCTAACATCGCCAAAATATAAATGTGGAAATCCTTTATGAAAAGTAGTATAAGCAGGCCCAGCCCAAGCAGGCAGACTCATAATGTAGTGTCTGCATAATGTACGTACAGTATGCAGTGATGAAAACGACTGCAGCCTGCCTCCTCCTACATGGATATTGAGCGGATATAAATAGCCAGGGCTGGATGAGTGTGTACTGAGATTGGAATCTAAGTGCACAAAGCTCAACAAAAAGCCACCACCAGTACCCTTCCTCCCTTCTGCTTTCTTCAGTCCAGTAGCCTCCCACAGCTCATTGAGGGGATTCTTCTTTCCCTCTTCCTTTCTTTCTTCCACTTCCTGCTTCTGTAATCTGCCATCAGTGGTGAGCGCAAGCCTGTTGCTTTTCAAAGAGGCAGTCTGTCTGACTGACTGGAGGAGAGGTCTCACTATCACGTTGCTCTATTTTTTTTTTTTCAGTTAGATAAAAATAGTGGACAACGGCTGTGGATTAGGCACAGCATGACTCCTCTGTTTTTCTGCAAATAAAGGGTATGATATTTTTCTTTTGCTCAGTTCAGAATGCCAGTGTTATTTTGTCAGTGATAAATTAATTTGTGGCATCGCTATTGAAGGTTTCTTTTTCCTTTAAATGTAGCCATCGGGTGTGCAGAGGGATAGTGTTAACAGCACAACCTTGTTGCTTAAATTAAAAGTCTTGTGTTTTTCAAACGGTTAATTTCTTTACAGTTTTTACAGTAAATTTCTAACCACTAGGCCGCCCCAGTGATCTTTTTGCTTCTGAATGATTTAGCTAACAAACTCAGACAGCGTCAAGCCGTCATGTGCTATTATATTTTGTTAGAAGGAGCAGGACAAGTGAACATTTGATTCAGTAAGACAGTCAGGTGTTTGTGGCGTACAATTGTTTGTGGTGTACAATTTGTACTTTGAAGGTTGTTAGTTAAAATGTGGTAAAGCTGTGTCATGGAACTGTCATTACCCTTGCATTTGTCTCCTCCCTCAGCAATTAGCAGTGATATACCCTTGTAAACTGACTCCCTCTAGTGTAGCTAGCGGTTGGTGCTAGAAGTTTCTGGTTTTGCTGAGCAGTATTTTAGAGTTGAATAAATGTTTTAAAGGCTGCTAAAGAACCTCAGCCCAGAAGACAGCTACTGAAGCAAAGAGATTACCGGGGACAAGAGTCTTTTGTGGTACAGTGAATATCATCACATCATAACATATCATGACATCACAGATGGCTAAAAATGCTTGATGTTCAAAGTGGTAATGAGTGAGTAAGCGACAGTGTCTCTTGACTTCCTTCACCCCATGACGTTCTCTTACATAACTGACCTTCCTTCAAAGCTCTCTCCTGTCATTCTTCTTGCTCGAGACTTCAGTGGCACCTGCATACATGTGTTTGCACCAGACTACTTACTCCATCTTGCTTTCCTCCTATGACTTCTTCCTGGTATAATCTGGGGGATTTCTTTGAGGAGCATGAATCACTGTCAACATATCAGAGCTTTTAATTTACAGTCAGGGAAAAAATTATTTGAACCCCAGCTGATTTTGTAAGTTTGCCCACTAACAAAGAAATGATCAGTCTACAGTGTCAATGGTAGGTTTATGTGAACAGTGAGACACACAACAATAACAAAAAAATACTCAGAAAAATGCATTACAAAAAAAGTTATAAAGTAATTTGCATTTTCATGAATGAAATAAGTATTTGATTCCTTTGCAAAACGTGCTTTAGTACTTGGTGGCAAAACCTTTGTTGGCAATCACAGAGGTCAGACGTTTCTTGTAGTTGGCCACAAGGTTTGCACACATCTCGGGGGATTTTGACCCACTCCTCCTTGCAGATCCTCTCAAAGTCATTAATGTTTCATGGCTGATGTTTGGCAACTCGAACCTTCAGCTCCCTCCACAGATTTTCTATGGGATTAAGGTCTGGAGACTGACTAGGCCACTCCATGACCTTAATATGCTTCT
>NW_018127897.1:4275687-4277437 GCF_001952655.1 Monopterus albus | reverse complement strand
CAAGACCATCGCCAAGCAGCTGGGTGAGAAGGTGACAACTGTTGGTGCGATTATTCGCAAACAGAAGAAACATAAATTAACTGCCAATCTCCCTCGGTCTGGAGCTCCATACAAGATCTCACCTCGTGGAGTTTCAATAATAATGAGAACGGTGAGGAATCAGCCCAGAACTACTCAGGAGGAACTTGTCAATGATCTCATTCATGAAAATGCAAATTAATGTATAACTTTTTTTGTAATGCATTTTTCTGGATTTTTTTGTTATTGTTGTGTGTCTCACTGTTCAAATAAACCTACCATTGACATTGTAGACTGATCATTTCTTTGTTAGTGGGCAAACTTACAAAATCAGCTGGGGTTCAAATAATTTTTTCCCTGACCTGTATTTATTGATGTGTTTTTGGTGTTTGTGGTTTTGAAAGGTTTGGGTAAGGGTTTGATTTCATAAGTATGGGACAATATATCAAAATTCAATATATTGCAATACAAAAGCATCACAATATGCATCATTTTCTCTAGCAATATATATTTGTGTGGTCTACCTACTAGGGATGGGCATTTCAAGCTAAAATGCTATTTGATATTCGCTGGGAACTATTCACCACACAGAACCTCTTGATTGCTACAGTCTCTACATGTTACTGCTGTTTGTATTTGATGCTGTAGTTAATGATATAATGGCCTCATTATTGTGTTATTTCCAGGCGCCTGTACAAGCAAGGGAAAACAGTGGCTCTTTGTTTTTCAAGGCAAAACCATAGTTGCATCATATATTCTATTTTTTTTTTTTAATTTAATGACTATTCAAATATGCAAAAATCATTGCCCACCCCTACTCCATACACCAGCAACTTCATGCTTTTTGTAAATGAGGTAGTCTAACAGAACTTAAGTCAGTATATCTGGTTGTTGTTTACATAATCAGACCAGTGGAAGTCATTTTCAGCTTTTTCCCGTTTTAGGGGTCACCACAGCGAATCGTCAAACTGACGACTCGCATGTTGACATTT
Source organism: Monopterus albus (assembly GCF_001952655.1). Lineage (NCBI taxonomy): Eukaryota > Metazoa > Chordata > Actinopteri > Synbranchiformes > Synbranchidae > Monopterus > Monopterus albus. The sequence goes on along the minus strand of NW_018127897.1, from coordinate 4,276,427 downwards.
GGCACGTGTTCTATCCCGGATGCCCTTCCGCACACAACCCTGACTGGAACCCAGGCCGCAGTGGTGACAGCGCTGCGCCTTAACCACTAGCCTACTAGGGACGGCCTATAATCAGACAAGTGCTTGAAAAGTGGAAAAGTATTCTGCAGCTAGTCACACATCATTGTCACTGAATTTTTAATTGTATAATTTTTGAATTGAATCATTCACATCATATTGTGCATCATATTGTATTGAGAAAAAAAATCACATCATCCCATCCCTAGTGATTTATGATAAATTGTATCTGCTGGCTAAAACACTGGGACAGCATTTGCTCTAGGATTGTTGTCAACATTGACTATGATTTCCCCCCAAGCTTTAGGGGTTTTTAAGCATCATATTTTTTTAAGTTGCTGAACAGTTTTCACTTATTTAGCAGCAAAACTACACATTCAAATATGGGAATGTGAAATAATCTGAAACACGGACTGTGGACTGCAAGGTGGGAAGAAAGTGTAGGGGCCTAATGTAATGCTCCAGGTACATTCCTAAACCCTTCCCCTATTCAAAGCCATATCTCTCTGCAGCTGCTGCTGGGAGTCACTCGTATTAGGAGGTGTATCTGGTAGGCGTGACTTGTAGGGTAATAGCTTGTTGTAAGGGGAAGGCTTAGGGATGTAAATGTACACACACCATGTTACTGAGCAGTTCGCCATGTCAGTGAAGTCAGGAAACAAGCTTTCCCAGCATACAGAAAG
>NW_018127897.1:4268201-4275666 GCF_001952655.1 Monopterus albus | reverse complement strand
AGCACCACCAGTCGAGCTCACAAAGATTAAACCTCTTAATGTTAGCTCAAACCCCAGCAGTAGTCACTCCTGTTGGCCTTTTCACTCATTACCTGACATGATAAAAGCTCAAAAAGAAACGCAGACACTGCGAGTGCAATTTCATATTTCATAGCAGAAGACATGATGCCAATTAAAATGGTGTTTGAAAAACTGAAAAGTTTGAAAATATTATGAAAGTGGCTGATACCTGGTGGAGAGTTGCAAGGCAAAATTGTTCAAAAACAGTGCTGCCTCAGCTTTATGCAGAATGCAACTTTACGCACTTTCTCACAGCTGCTGACGTAGCTGCAGAGCAAAGCCTTACATGAGCTTAGAAGCACAAATGTTAGACCATGTTGGCTGCAGAGAGTGTTAAGTTAATGATTCAGAATAAATGATTGTTTATAAGCATAACAAACCTTGTGATTTAATCCAAAGCTGAATAGACCCCTATTGCCAATAGAAAATCACTTTTTAGCTTCTCCCGTTTAGGGGTCACCACAGCGAATCGTCACATTGACGACTCGCATGTTGACATTTGGCACGTGTTTTACGCCGGATGTCCTTCCAAACGCAACCCTGAGTTGAACCTGGGTCGCAACGGCGAGAGCACTGCGCCTTAACCACTAGCCTACCAGGGACAGCAGACCCCTATTGCCAATAATTATACAAATTTTCTGTACATTCACAATTCGAAGATGTGAGCAGATCCAGAAAAAATACACCTGGTGCATAAAGATATTGGATATTGGTTAAAGAGCGTGGCCAGACTGTCACACACAGACCATCTGCAATAGCAGGGGATTGTCTCTGGGAGCTGCCACAGAGCCTGAAGACAATGTGGCTGACTGTTATGGGCGTGCAGAGAAAAGCTTTGATGATCAGGCAGATGGAGAATGGAGAAGTGGGATTTTTTTTTTCCAGCTTACACAGTGCTCCTGTCAGGATTGGCAGATGAAATGGGACTGCACACATGTTGCTAAAGGAGCAGAGCCACTTGTGCTGATTGGCTGAAAGCACAAACCTCATCTGTTCTGTCAAAATATGATGTAAATGTGACACAGTGGCGCAGGTAATATATAGATTGTGTTGACTGCCAAACGTGGGGACAAACATGAAGAGTATTACCTCACTTTTGTGCTCACATATGTATTTGCTTATTTTCCAACCAGGGGTGTCATATTTGTTCAGTGTGACACCACGTGATGCACTTCACACTATGCGTTCATCATTGGCACTTTACATATTAGGAAATACAGTGCAGTCACCGTCCTTTTTTGTTGACAGTTCCATGCTGTCCACTCTGCAGAGCCTCTAGCCCTGCAACTTTTTTTTTATTTTTAAATACTCTTTATTTGCATACTCAGTAGGGCACATTTCCATATTTCCCCCCCTGTTTTATATTTGTGTTGCTGCCTTGATAGTTTGTTGTTATGTCATAATTAAAAACAGATGCTGAATAGTGCAGTTGTTACTGGGATAGTTGAATAAGACCTGTTCAGTCAGTGTAGAAGTCTTGCAGTATAACACACTCACTGCATTTGGCTTTTTGACTTCATATATTTCAGTAGTTCCCAGTGACCCATTTACAGTCTCTCTGTCACACAAATGTAATTTAGTTAGAAAGTGATTTAGGTAGAGATTAATTGTGGTTGTTTGCATCTGTGGTTGTTGGGGTTGTTTGCATCTGCCCAGCTGTAACCAAGGAGTCAGACCATATAGGAAGGCAGTCAGTCACACACAGGCCTATACACTAGCATATGGTTATCTCTATGTCTGCGCCTCAAGTCCTCATAACTTACAGTGGTTCCTATTTTCAAATCAGTGAGCCATAGAAACTGAAAAATGTAGCCAGTCACCTGCTTCTAACCTGATTTGGTTTGTCAACTTGAATGCTGCCTAATCCACAAACACATGTAGGGTTTTGCTTGTCTCCATCCTCATCACCTAGTGCAAAAACAATACAGTTTAAACAACAAAAAAGGTGAGGAAATTATTCACACTTACAAAGTACTTAAACAATAAGTCCCCATATCAGTCACATTCAGGTCATGACTGAATAGTGTTGACAGTTGTGGCCTGAATTTCCCCTTATTGTATATACAACTTTGTCTTCCCCGTTCTCTGTGTTCTCCTCTGTACAAGTGCATGTGAGTAGTTAGAAGACTTACAAAATCACTTGGAAAAGCATAACTACTGATTTGAGTCAGTTTGAGCGCAGAACTTCAGTAATGTAGAAAAGCCAATCATTTAGAGTCATGAATTACATGACTGCATTCTTAAAAAACCAGCACAACTGCAAACTGTAAAAACACTTAGTGCTGTATATAGTGCTGTTTGTGCAGCAGAAGGAGCAGTAATGTGTCATTACGTGTGATATTTGATAGGAATGCTGTTTACTAGTTAATGTATACAATGTTTTCCTTTTTTGAGTGTGACTGGAGCTGCTGTTTAATGCCTGTTCATAGTTAAATTTCCCTCAGGATAATGAATGAAGTCCCGATTTAAACGGAGACATGGATCGAGCTAAATTGTCATGCCAAGTAAAAGCAGACTTTAATCATCTTTCACAGACACTGTGCTAATATCACTGTAACTTGCAGATGGCCTTGGGCCTATAGATGTTTACATAATCCAAGATTTTGTCACAGTAGTTTTAGAAAGCAACAACAGCAGTCCCAGTTAAACACCAGCCCTCACTAGTGATGTCTGTTTAAGCTTTTGTGTAACCACAGAAAACTGACAAAGCAACACTCAGAGTAGGAGCTGCTTGCACGTGATAGGTGTTCAGTTCAAACAGAGCTGTCATTCTTGGGTTAAGGGTCAGCTGTTATGACCTAGATTTGAAGCTAAATGTTCAAAATAGTCATTTCATGCTAAATCTAATAATATGGAGAATGGAGGTGAAAAGATAAGATGGTGATTTAAGCTTTTTGCATCTTCATTTTGGTGGTGGTGCGAACAACTGTAAATGAGGAAATGTTTTTGGTCTATCATCATTAACAATGTGTTATGCTATCTCAGAGCAGTGTGTATGTCGAGCAAGTACAATGAATACCGTAATTTCCGGACTATTGAGCGCACCTGAATATAAGCCGCACCCACTAAATTTAAAACGAAAAAACAGTTTGTACATAGCCGCAGGTGTCCAACGTTGTAACAGGAGATATTTCGACAGCCAGATCAATCACCTTTAACTTGCATCTGCATCATATTAGATAGTAGATGCTGAAACAGGACTCTACATTCTTTCTATCACTTTCATCTAGAGTCATCAAGGCAGCTCCAGTGCAGTAGGTTGCAGCAGCTGATGTTTAAGTAGAACATGTTTAAGGATACAGTACTACTGATGATGAAACTGGCACATAAGACACAGAGTAGAAGTATTATTGTCATCTGTCATAGCAAAGGAAATGGTTGTGACAAGACACTGAGTGACTGCCTTTCCAATGTCAGTGTTACACAGAGAGAGAAAATTATGAAGGTAGAGCGGATAAGGAAGTGCTCTCCACTGGTTTGGGGCACATTTGGTAGCTGGGGTGAGCTATGATGCAAACTAGACACTTTGATGTGTGACCTGAACATAAAGTGACCCTTTTTAAAAATATTAAAGTGTTGTCTTCAAGTGGTCAGCTGGTCCTTGATCTTGGTTTGAATACAAATTATTAGGCCATGTTTTAAAAAAACAAACAAACAAAAAAAAAAACACTACCCAAGATGGTGAGTTTGATCCAAGCTCACACACTGAGTAGCAATATGTAAATTCTATTGCTCATCTTGTGAGCATCAATAGAGAGGGGAGCATCATCAGTGCTGTAACTTTCCATTGTTGTAAATTCCTCTCTCAAAGAGATATTAACTGTTGTGCCGTGTCTTAGTGTCTTATAAGCCTTCAGACCAGACTTAACACGTATTTCATCTTCTGATCTGTGTCTGTAGTAACACATACTGTAGCCCCTTGCTTATTTATGTGACCCAGTGCCATTGTCAGCCTGGACACAGCCTTGGGTTTCTGCATATTCTGCATAGGTAATTTAGCATTATATGGTAGTAAAACACTCTATGGAGTAGTACTAGCCATAATCTCTTTTTCAAATATGTATGGTACCAAATGCATCTATTTTCAGTATTGATATTGGAACCATATTCTTCTGTGTGTGAAACACTGAAAAGTGTTGGTGCCAAAGTATACACAGTATCATTGTTTCTGTGGTCTGCTATAACACAGCTGAGTTGAAATAGGCCTCTTCACTTGCAGCCTTTACTGACTACTACTTGACTAATTTGAGGAGAGTGGTGTGAGCAGTGTGATGCTGAAGCTCTTGAATGTCTCTGAGGCATTCTTCAAGCCTGGAGAGAGAGATAAGAATAGCTCTCACTCCACTCTGTGGCCAGCTAGTGTGGCTGTGGGTTGGTGTGCCACGCTGTCGACATAGAGACGTGGTTGCACCAGGGCAACCTGAGCTCATATATATATTTGGCTCTGTCAGTTTCTATATAGATCGGCAGTAGTCTACAATTAGGCAGTTTCCTGTTTGAAGAAAGGATATGGTAGTGCAGAGAAGCAATTATTAGTTGTGTCTGCCTCAGACATGTTGGAGAAATCAGAGGGAGGGGAGAGGATAAAAATATTTTAGCCAGGATGATACCAGCTATGAATTGTACTTGGGTTATTTGTTGTACTTTGATTACGCTGCATTTATTGACCAGACTCCATCAAGACTGGCTGTTGTCATTGTAGAGGGAGGCAGTGGCCAGAGTACCCATGCTCATGCAGGACTCAAGCTACAGCCCCTCTCCACCTCGTATGAAGTACTGGAAAATATGCGTCAGCTACTTCCTCCTCCTTACTCACTTCCCTCTGTGTTCCAACTTCCTGTTCTCTGGGCTGGTCAGAAATGAGCTGCTTGGAATGAAGTCTGCTGTGGGAGGCTTCTTTCATTTACTGTTATGCCTTCAAGATAATATTATTATTGTTGTTGTTATTATATATATATTGTAATAAATAATGTTAGTAGTGCTGCCACTGATTTATCACTGTCACTTAAAATGATTATCACGGTAGAAATTAAAAAAAAACCTTTATGGCTCTTTTACACATTTTCAGCCTCATACATGACAAACATGCTGTTCTAGGTATACACTCCTAACCACACATGTACACACTCTCAGCATTAACAGTTTGTCCTCATGCTCGTTCTCTGAATCTCTTTCTCTCCTTTTTGTCACTGATCAGGGTCACAGTGACTATTAATAGCTGCAGAAGCAAGATGCTCAACAGATCTGATTAATACCAGAGAGCTAATTATTGCTCATTTACAGTTTCAGAATTATGGATTTTTATTAATATAAAAGCATGAATGAATAAAGAGATAGTAACCTTTCAACCAGCCATATGTCTTATCACTGTCTATTAGCAGTTTACTTTGTTTGTTGAATAGGGATGGGACAGTAGATCGAAATTCAATATATCATGATACAAAAACGTAAAATATATCACTCTGTCTAGCGATATATATCATGTGGTCTCCACACATCAGTGACTTCATATTTTTTTGTAAATTAGATAGTCTAATAGAATGCAAGTCACTATATCTGGTTGTTCTTTACATAATCAAACCAGTGCTAGAAAAGGGTAAAAAAGAGGAATAAAGTATTCTGGTTGTCATAGAATTTTTAATTGTGTCGTGACTGAATCAAATCGTACGCACCATATTGTGCATTTTAATTGTATCGAGGAAAAAAAATCACATTGGTCCATCCCTATTGTTGAAGGAGCTAAATATTAGAATTAGGAGGATACATACACAGTTCATGTTTGATGTATTTATACCACTGGCTTTCCTGAAGTGAAGCAAGGTGGCTCTATTATGTTGTAAACTCAGCACACTTTTAACTGTCATACATGTTTCCTCAGCTTCTGGTCCTGGTCTTGAAGCACTGTCTTTAGCCACCTTTTTTTTTTTTTTTTTTTAGAATGCAAATATGTCTTTGCGTTGCATAAAGGGGAAACATACCCTCACTGCTTACCATTCAGTACAATGCACTGATGCTTGTGGTTCATTAGAACCAGTGATAGAGCTAAATCCATATCATAGCACAAAGTGAGCTGACACCTTATGGTTCTAAAACTGGTTCTTTGATCAGTTTAAGTTTGTATTTTTGCCTATGCTATCTGAACTGGTTCACCACATGAAAGCATCTCACTGTTCTTTGTATTGCTTGCCAACTAGACCGTTATGGATGTTTTTGACTCTGTTGGGTCTAGCTTTCTAGCTCAAATTAATTTATGACTAAGTACAGGTTCAGTGCCAGAGGCTTTCAAAAAAGCGATTGTCCAGCCTATTCTCAAAAAGCCAAATCTTGACCCTTCAGTGTTTTCTAATTTCAGACCAGTGTTCAAATTACCTTTTTATATCTAAAGTTCTGAAGAAAATTGTTTTTAATCCAACTCCGGCCTTTTCTGACAGATAATGGCATTGAGGAGCAATTTCAATCTGGTTTTAAATCAAAACATAGTGCTGAGTCTGCGTTATTAAAATCAGTAATGATAGCCTGCTGGCTAGGGATGCCGAGGATATGGCTTTATTGGTGCTTTTAGATCTCACTGCTGCCTTTGATACAGTGGATCATGGAATCTTCTTATCTCGCTTGGAGCAGTGTGTAGGAATTCAAGGTACTGTTCTTAACTGGTTTCGATCTTTACTCACCAATAGAAGTTTTACTGTTAATATTGGTACCTGTTCCTCCTCTTCAACAATCCTTTCCTGTGGTGTCCCCTAAGGATCTGTGCTTGGTCCCATACTGTTCTTGTTATACATGCTTCCATTGGGATCTGTCTTAAAGAAATATGGCCTTTCTTTTCATTGTTATGAAGATAACATTCAGATTTACTTACCGTTGAAGGCAACAAGAGGGATGTCATTACAGCCGTTGTTTGACTGTCTGACCGACTTAAAATCATGGTTGGCACTTAACGTTTTAAATCTCAACAAAAAATAAAACTGTGTGTGTGCTATTTGGAGACTTGGCGAACATAACCTCTTTTGACCAGGGCCTGGGCCCCCTGTCTTATCTGAAGTCGACTGTAAAAAACCTAGGGATGATGTTTGATGGCAACTTAAGATTTGACAAGCAAATAAACTCAGTTGTGAAATCTAGCTTCTTCCACCTGAGGCTGTTAAGTAAAGTCATCATTCCTCTCTTTGTGATTTTGAGATTGCAATCCATGCTTTTATCACTTCCCGCCTTGTTTATTGCAATGCTCTGTACTATGGTGTTAACCAGTCCTCCCTCTCTCGTCTCCAGATGGTTCAAAATGCTGCTGTTCGTCTTCTGACAAGTACTAGAAAATTTGAGCATATACAGTGGTGTGAAAAAGTGTTTGCCCCCTTACTGATTTCTTATCTTTTTGCATGTTTGTCACACTGTAATGTTTCAGATC
>NW_018127897.1:4251168-4266667 GCF_001952655.1 Monopterus albus | reverse complement strand
TTGTTTTAAAGGCTCTTAGTGGTTTGGCACCATCCTGCCTCACTGAATTAGTGCACTGGCACAAACCTACAAGGTCCCACAGATCTTCAAGCCAGTTAAATCAGTAAGGGGGCAAACACTTTTTCACACCACTGTAACCCCGGTACTGGCTTCTCTCTACTGGCTTCCAGTCCGTTTTAGAATCGATTTTAAGTGATTGATTTTTGTTTTTAAGGCTCTTAATGGTTTGGCACCATCCTGCCTCACTGAATTAGTGCACTGGCACAAACCTACAAGGTCCCACAGATCTTCAAGCCAGTTACTTTTAGAGGTTTCTAGGGCCAGATATAAATGCTGGGGTGACTGTGTTTTTACTGTTGCAGCCCCTAAATTGTGGAATACTCAACCTCTTAATCTTAGATCAGCTACTGACCTGACTACCTTTAAATCACTGATTAAAACATATTTATTTGCCTTGGCTTTTAATACATATAAGGACCTGATGCATTCCTTTTAATTAATTTATAGACTGTCATCGGTGTGTCTGTGTTATTGTGCTGTTTTATTTTTGCACTGAACCTATTTTATTTTAGTTATTTATTGTGATTTTATTCTGCCCATGTCAAGTACTTTGGTCAGCTGGATGTTGTTTTTAAAGTGCTATATACATTTTCATTTGATTTGATAAAACAATAGCTGTTCTTGCTTAGGCATCTGAACAGAGGGAAGAGTATAAAGTCTTCAGAATATAGCTTGCATCCAGCCTCTCAAATTTGGTTGTGTTTTTAATGTTTTCTTTGCTGTGGGTTGCAGCTCTGATGGTACTACCTGAACAGTGACCGCTGCCTGCCTGAGGACACCTGCTGCCCAATTCCTTTCAACATGTCTGGGATCCATGTAAGTGAATGCACGTTTTTCCAATATACAGGTTTACAGGTGCATACATTTAAACACTACATTTCATACAATTTCAAACATCTACAAAAAGTGCTGCTGAGGAAAGCCAGCATTTGCTGCTTGTGGCTTCTTTGCAGCTTGATCAGCTTATGGAGGTTATGCAGTTACAAGAAAGTCATCTTAGTCGTAGTTTAAGTAATGCCTCTGTTCACTTTCTGCACATTTGTCTACATTTTTTTCTTCTTTAGAGAATTAAATCGAATGAAAACTGACACAATATAATACATCAACAAAAGTTTCTGTCTGCCTAAATGGACTTCTATCGGGTTCTGGTACATGCTACTACTTTTAAGTGACTAGTGTGTGGTTTGGGTGGCTATTGTATTTACCTTCTTAGCTGCCAGTTATTTAAGCACAGTCACCAAAGAAGTTCAGGTGGTCTTCTCTGCTTAACGCTAATGATTAAACTCATAATGCTCATTAATCAAAACTTTTCCTTTCTGTACAAATTCCTCAAGTCTTCAGTTATAATGCAACTTGTGCAATGCTGCAAGTTAATATTCCCTAGCACCAGCTGTCAAGTTAAATTACTGTTGTTTAATATAGAGGACAAAGTTCACCCTCTACATAAAAACAGCACTGTAGCATATTCTTTCTTGAGCAGTCAGATGTTTGACAGTGTTGATGACATCTTGTTTTTTTTATTTTTTTTTATCTATAACCTTTTCCACACTGAAGCTTGCCAATTATCATTTAGCTGTGAAGCTGCAGTCCACAGTCTAGTCACATGAAGTTGCACTCACAGCTACTCTATGGATAACACTCCATACTAATAAGGAATGTAGAAATTTAAAGGGTAAGTTGTGGATTTGAAATAAATATTTTCCTTAACAATGATTTTTTTTCTATAAAATGACATCAAAGTAAAAATTTCCATCCATTCTCACATCAAGGTGAAATCTTGTCTTGTTTGGTCCAAGCAGTCAAAATTTTGGAGATAATTCAGTTTATAATGATACACAGTAAGAAAGTCACTTTCAGCTTTTCCCGTTTTAGGGGTCACCACAGCAAATTGTCACACCGACGACTCGCATGTTGACATTTGGCACGTGTTTTATGCCGGATGTCCTTCCTGATGCAACCCTGACTCGAACCCAAGCCGCAGCGGCGAGAGTGCTGCGCCTTAAACACTAGTCTACCAGGGATGACTAGTTTATAATGATACACAGTAGTACATGAAAAATTATCAAAATTGTTTGAGTTTAACTGACTCTCATTCAATCAATAGTTTCAGTAGTATTGACAGGCACTTAATTTTCCATTATTAATTATTTAGGCAGGTAACACCAGCCACCACGATTACTAACAGAGGATATGGAAAAAAAACTGTGGTGGTACTCAAATCCCTTAAGTAAAAGTAGCAATACAACAGTATAAAAATATTCTGTTACAAGTAAAAGTCCTGCATTCAAAATGTTACCTAAGTAAAAGTATAAAGGTATTAGCATCAGAACATGGTTAAAGTAAAAGTAGCCATTATGCAGCATGGTACATTGAGCATATCGTATTGGATTATAATTATTGATATTACATTGAATTTTGCATCTGATAAAGGGGGAGCTAGTTTTAGCTATCTTATAATTCAAAGTACTACACATGCTGCTGGTTAGCTTGTTCATTTTCCACCAGATCAATAAAGTGTTATGACAAATTTTTATTTTTTAACTAATTTGATTCTGAAAAGTAACTGGACTGGAAAAAATAGCTGAACTGGATTTATATTGTAACTGTCTAGTATCGTTATGGTTTCCTCTTGCTTTCTGATTCTGTGCCTTTATTTTTTTGCTCCGTTTCCCCTCATCTGCTCCAGCTTTACCCCGGTCTTAATCACCACTCATTGCAACCACCTGTCCCTCGTTATCCCTTGGTTGCCTGTGACATGTATACTGCCTCCCTTCCCTCAGTCACTCGCCAGTTCATACTGTTACATACCTGATCCTGTTGCCACTCGGTTGTGGAAACTCTTCCAGACACTCCTGGCTCTTCTCACCTGCACCTGAGATCCCAAACGACTTTTCCGAGTTTGCAAGCTGAGCTGCCTGCTGCTATTTCTCCAGCCTGCCAGCTACGCTGTTACTTGCTCTTCTCAATCTACTCACCTGTGAGTATCGATGATGCCAGCGACGCCAGCGAGGCTTTCCTGTCCAGCAGTGCCTGCTGTTATTTCTCCAGCCTGACAGCTACACTGTCTCCTGCTCTTCTCCGCCTACTCACCTCCCTTCTCCTATCTACTCACTTGTGAGTGTAAAAGACACCAGTGACGCCGGCAAGGTATCCTGACCAGCAGTGCCTGCTGTTATTTCTCCAATCGGCCAGCTACGCTTTCACCAGCTCCTCTCCTGTCTACTCCCAGCCCTTGTCCATGCACCTCTACGTCCAGATCCTCCTGTCTCCCTGGTTCCTGTCCACCCCGTCTCCATGCATCCTGCCTGCCTTCGTCCCCAGCTCCACGCTGCTCTCCCCGCCTGTCCTGTCCAGGACCTGCTCTGCCTGCCTGTCCCATCCAGAACCTACGCTGCCTGCCTGTTCCCTCTCTGTTAGCTCACTCGTCACATACAATAAACTCTTTTCTTGTTTCATTCTCAGTGAGTCTCTTGTCTGCATCTTTGGGTCCTACCTTCCATGCCTCACCCTAACAAGTATTTAAAATAGGCCCCTGATATCTGACATTTTGGTCAAACTCACTTGCACATGCAAGACCTTGAGGTGCTGACATAAACCCATATCTGCAGTTGCGTCTGAATGTGCATATGCACACATCCATTGGTGCCCAGCTCCGTTTTGGTAGTTTCACATTACCAGGCTGGCTCAGTGGTTCAGCTGAAGCCTTAGAGTGGGATTATGTTCTCTCCTACTCTACATCCGCTGCCTTCACCTGTCCTTATTGATCAGGTTGTTTTCAGATGTCACCCCACAGAGCTGCACTACAATCAAGTAAAAATCTTTAAAAACATCACCTTTTTAGAATTTGGAAAGACCAAAGCTGGGAATCAACTTAACACAAAATCTTTTATAGCTCATGTTTGTGTAGTCATGTTAAATGAGAGAGGTCAGTATTTTCCAGCGTTAGGCAGCTTGTGATACAAGCACCAAGTTTGTTCTTATGTGCAGTTTGACTAGCTTTAAGAAACTTTAACTGTGTTTTTGTCAATGAATCTTAGTTGCAAGTAATTAATCATGTTGTGTACCACAACCAATAACAATGTCAGATTATTTTGGGTGTTTGAGCCCAAGGCCCGTGACACTATCCACTTTATAGCATCATAAATGAATTATAGATTCAGTGTGTCATGGTCTCTTAAGGCCAGGGGCTTTCTTGACCCAGAATGCTTTGAAGAGGAACTCAGTGAACTGGTGGTGATGTTACCAGCCCATACCCAAAAGGCCAAAGATGCAGTAGCTGTTGTGCATCCATCAGCAGACCACAGAATGACTCCTGAGCTGAACTAGAATGTACATTCTGTATGTGGTCGACCTCTGATGCATCTGTGGTGAAAATATGTTGTGAAATGTTTGTCATTAAATTCTTGCAAAACTGAATGACTTATGACACTTTTCTTGTAGGAAGTGTGGGAAAAGACTGCATTGTCTCAAAAATATGTTAATCTAACTTGAGGCTACATTTAATTATGGCTTTCTTCCTTGTTGCTTTTTGTGTTGCACATAACCTTCAGCTGCAATCATCAGCAGTGGTTCATATTCAATATACAGCATTGACTGAGAGTGTATTCAGCTGTAGTGTGTGTTGCCAGGAATACGGGAGCTTATACCAAGACTAACACCTGCTGCTTTGTACTCTGGCTTTCTCATTTAATCTCATTCATTCTATTGTGGTTTACTGCTGATCATGGGACTGGGCAGATCTAACAGTGCAAACTGAATAGACTCAGCATACTTATCCTTACTGTCATTTACATTTGTATTTTAGGCATGTGGGTACCACTTCTACAGTATTCGGAGTGACTGACATGTGACGTGTGCGACAGTGTGTTTGTTTGTTTTTTTGTTTTGTTCTGTTTTGTTTTGTTTTCTGGCTGATTAGACCTTGGTTCAGGTTGAAGCTCGGCCAAACTACACAGGAAATTAGCTAATAACAGTATCTCAGCTTCCGACTCTAGTGTAATTCATGTGATGTGGTGGTTAAGTTAGCTCATAAACCATATTCAAACTTGTTCAGTCATAAATTTGTTACTATATTGATTTCAGCCTTAATAGTAATAGTAGATTGACTGATGGCCACATGGCAGAACAGATGCATGTAATTACTCAAAGTTTATTTCTTTTAACAGAGGGGTCACAAGAGACAAAAAAGTGCAAAGCAGAAACTTGTGATGGGAGGTACTAGGCTACATTTTCAATTCATAATCTAAAGACTTTACTGAAGCAGAGTGAACTATCAGCATTTTTTAGGTTCCTCTGCAGAAATCCTTTATTTATTTACTTTTTTTGTTTTTGGTAAAATGAACAGCCTTAACAGGCATAAAATGAAGAATTTAAATTTTTTTTATATGTTATGCTGTTTGCCACTATGCCTGTACACTGATAAACCCTCATCTTCACCTTTTTCCAAGAGTTATTTAACCACCTTAGGGTGTATTAATCAGACTTTGAAGTGGTTTGGGTTAGCATGCACAATTTCACATTATTGCCTGTTGCTGTGTATTAAAACTGGCTCATAAATAACCCAGCTCAGCTGTCTTCCCTCAGTGTAATTAATGTTCCTCTCTGTCTTCTGTGATGCAGTCACCATGGTCGAATGGCACAGAGTGTGTAGCCAAATACAACTTCCAGGCTTCCAATGAACAGGACCTGCCCTTCTGCAAAGGAGATGTACTCACCATCATCGGAGTTACCAGGGTAAGGAGAGCAGGTGGCTGAAACGATGGGTAGGGTAGGGTAAGACTTTATTGATCCCACAATGGGGAAATTCCAGTGTTCCAGCAGCATTAGAGAGCAAACAACAAAACACCACAAGAACAACAAAACACCATAGTGATCTCCGAGAAGCAAATCAAAGGTACCTATAAGAAAAGACAAAACATAGCACTTGAGAGAAATCAAGAACAAGAATATTACTCCCACAATTAATTCCACAATGGGGAGAAACCCTGTATATCAACGGCAGTAGAGACTAAACGACAGACACCATAAGAGCAGCAGACACCGCAAGCATCTCTGAAAAACAAATCAAGAATACCCAAAAACAGTACAAGCATTTCAGAGAAATCAGGAACAAGATATCGCTCCCACAATCAATTCCACAGACAGAGCAGTCTGTGGTCAGAGAGGGAGGGAGTTTTTATTGTTCTTTGTGTGCACACTGTATCAAACAAACCTTGATATTATTCAAGGATTGAGTTAAGAGTTAATGGTTTAAGAGCTTTTCATTTTACTTCTTGATTAGGTTGCACAGTTAACAGGGTTAGTTAGTTTTAATTTCTCCAGACTGTGCACTAAATACTGGAATTTTATCTAATACAGACATGACTATGTCAGCTTAAGTTGACAGGGCTGTGACACAAGCTACACCATTCCCTGCCCAGTTTTTATATGTCCCTGCTAGCAGTAGCCATGACCAGAGGCATTATATTTTCGGTTTTGTCTGTCTCATTTTTGTGAATGTCATATCTCAAAAACGCCTTGAGGGAATTTCTTAGTTTGGCACAAGTGTCCCCTTGGACTCAAATATGAACTGATTAGATTGCAGTGGTCAACTCCAGCTTCCTTTCACGGTCCAAAGACGTGGCTTAGGTTGGAGACTCTAAATTGCCCCAGGAGTGAGTGTGTATCTAGCCACAGGGGTTTCACATCAGTGACTTCTGTGCCAGTCCCAAGCCTGGATGAATAGAGAGGGTTGTGTCAGGAAGGGCATCCGGTGTAAAAACGTGCCAAATTTAATAATGCGAATCAGATTTGCTGTGGCATCCCCTAACGGGAACAGCCAAAAGTAGAGTAGAGTAGAGAGATTGCAGTGGTCAAAGGCCAAGGACAGTGGCATCACATCTGTCCCACTCCATTTGACTGATCGGTGGAGGCACACAACTGCAAAGCAGTAGTACTAGTTGTTTATGTCTCAGAAACCAATGTTTGGTGTATTGATGGTCACATGCTAAAAGGACAGCTGCTTCTTCTGGCAGAAATTTTATTTAGTTGAATTGTTGCAGAAAACAAACTTTTTTTTTCTTTTAGCTTAGGCGCTCTCTTGGTCCCATTGGTGTGTCAGATAAAACAGCACTTCATCCTGTCCCACTTCAGCCTAGTCCCAAACCAGTGGTGTTGAAATTGATTTCAGCGTTCGTTCTCTACCATGTGTAGAGTGTATTTCTAGATAGTTATGAGAGCTCCTCACCTACAGAATGACTGATTTATGTTAAGATGGCAGCCAAATTATTAGTACGAATATTAAGATTGTGTTGTTGTGTATTTGGCTGTTCAAGGATCCCAACTGGTACAGAGCGAGGAACACAGTGGGCAGAGAGGGCACCATCCCAGCTAACTATGTCCAGAAAAGGGAAGGAGTCAGGTCAGGAGGGAAACTCAGTCTAATGCCGTAAGTACCACAGAGTAACAGGAGAAACCCAGCAACACTTTAAA
The DNA here is from genome assembly GCF_001952655.1 of Monopterus albus. NCBI lineage: Eukaryota > Metazoa > Chordata > Actinopteri > Synbranchiformes > Synbranchidae > Monopterus > Monopterus albus. Next base: position 4,259,137 of record NW_018127897.1, on the reverse strand, counting down.
CATGAGCTTAAAAAATCCTGTGTGTCTTACACTGGTATTGTGTTCAGATGTAATCTGAGAAATGTTTTGATGTTTTATGTCTATATACTGTAAGTCATGAAAAAGCATTGTTGGATTACTGTAGTGTTAACATTTGTGAAACATTTTATTTAGAAAGAACATTGTAGGAAGCTGATGACACATAATACCGACACATAGTACAGGAGTGACCAATCAGTACAGCAATAATCATAATAAATGTAAATATTTTTATGTGTCTCTGCTCACTGCCACATATGTTCTCTGTCCTTAAGCTGTTGTGCCACCACTTACTTGTGTGGCCTGCAGCAAGGGAAAATGTAGTGCAGATTTAAAAAGTCAAGCAAAGATGGAAATATGATCTCTTTCAGCTTTTGCATTAGAGTTGCAGTGATATGAGATTTTCACTGTATCATAACCATCTAAAAATATCCCAGTTTCACAGTATTACACAATTGCTATTATTATCAGCTACAACAGCTCTTAAACGGGGTGGCTGTGGCTTACGAGGTAGGGCAGTCGTCTTCTAACCAGCAAGTTGGTGGTTCGATTCCCGGTCTCCCCGCATGCCTAAGTGTCCCTGAGCAAGACACTGAACCCCAAATTGCTCCCGGTGGTTCGACTGGCGCCAGTGTGCGGCAGCCTCTCGTCATCGGTGTGTGAATGTGTGTGTGAATGGGTGAATGGTGTATAATCTCCTGTAAAGCGCTTTGGCCAGTGTAACACACTGTGAGAGAGCGCTATATAAAATACAGTCCATTTACCATTTACTTAAATGAATGACAACAACAGGGTCTTTTTTATTGTAAGTGACTAAGACTATGACAGTTGATTGAGCTGGATTGCAGCACTAGATTGACCCGAAAGAATAAACAGTTATAAAGATGATTAAAAAACACAGAATATAACTGTGACATATTATATAACTAAAACATGTTAGTTTGCATGTTAGCGCCACTAGTAGAGGAAGTATTCACATCCTTGATTTAAGTAAAAGTACTAGTATCACACTGTAAAAGTAGCCTATTCTGTTACAAGTAAAAGTCCTGCATCGAAAATGTTTAGTAAAATTAACCATGGCAACACCTAAACCATGTTACCACCCTAAAATTCAGTGATTTCTGAGGGAGGGGACTAGTTTCTGGTCCCCACAAGGATGGCCGAGTCCGCACAGTGTGAGTGTGTTAACAGGTTTTGGTCCTCATGATGTAAGTAATACAAAGGCACATACACACACACACTTCTGAGAGCCGGCAAATTTTGTGTGTGTTTTTTTGGGTCACATCGGGATCATTGTGAGTCCTGTTGTAAGTCAGAGATCAGCAAATGAACAAACAATGTGGAAAATAATTTGGCAAGCACATTTTTTGACCAATGTTTATGTGTTCACATGTTTTACTGTTTGGGATTAAAGATGGAAACAGGGCATAGTTTGATCTGCATGGAGGGATGGTGTTCTCAGAGGTGTCCGTTTCTGAGATGTCTAAAGTAATCCCGCGCTGCTGATTTAAATTTCTTTCATTGGTGGATGGAGTTTGGTGACATCATCCTCCTCCTTTCTGCCATCTGTTCACTCCATGTGTGCGTGTGGCGCCCGTTGCAGAGTCTGACAGATAGTCCAAGAAGAAAGGTGGGCAAGCATTGTGGTTTTAACTTCAGTACTGGTAATAAGCAAAAATGCATGATATGATAACCATCAGTTTTCATGCCATGGTATACCATGAAACCGGTATACCGCCGCAACCCTACTTTGCATTTTTACTGTGTCCTCTCTTGTCTGTGTGTGGCTTCCCCACAGTCTGGGACCAGCTGTGTACTACTGTTGAATCAGACTCTTTGAAGCTGCTATTTAAAAAAAGTGATGTAAACATAATGAGAGGCATATGCAAATAGCCGAGAGCACACAGGCTGCTACAGTAACGTCACAGATGTTGTCATTTGAAAGCTGCCACAGTGTTTGTGTTTACCCTTGAAGAAGAATTTAGATCTCTAGAAAGTTATTAATTCAAGTGTAAAATGTCAGGATGTGAAGTTATAAGAAGATGGTCACACTGCAGAGAGTGGAGATACGCTGTGATCAATACTTAAATGTTATTACATCAAAGCCAAACTGATCTTACACATTTATTTAAGCTTGTCATTGTTTATAATTGTGTGCTGTGTTAATGAAAATACCTTCACTAAATGATCTGTTGTGCTGTCTTTTTGGTTGTCCCTCTGTTTTCCTAAAAGGCACGTTTTATCTTGACAGTATTAGGTGATGTACAGTACAGTAGCTGGGTTCCCATCGTTTTATGTTGCTAGCTACTTTCAGACATTCTATGAAAACACCGAACTGACATCATCCTCCTCAGAGAAAATCTTGGCATCGTAAAGGAAGTTAGCCCATAGATTGATAGTCACAAGCATTGCGGCCTTTTCAGTGCTGCTTTTTGAGCTCACAGTAGTTGGCAGCATGACGCACTGTAATGATACATGGCAGGAAATGTTTAAATGGACCTTTTGACCTCGTTTGTCTCATTTTGTCCACAGCTACAGAAAGCTTTAACCACATGCCATGTTTAACATGATCAGCGGGTCATCCAGCTCTGGCATGATATGGGTGTGGGTGGACGGGTGGGTAGTCAGTCTGAAGGGGCCTGGATAACATCAAATTAGCCCTGCACAACTAATAAGAGCTTTGCCGACATATAATAATAGCATGAATTACTTATCTGCTCCTAAAATACAAGCTACAGCTTTACTGTAGCTCTTGATTACCTTTCTTTTTGTAGTCACTTGTTCTCACAGTGAATAATCAAGTGACTTTTTAGTTTAGCTGTTACCAAATTCTCATTACCATGTTCCTCCTGTTCAAGACAAACAAGTACAAAAAATATGAGCTGCTGATGGCCAACATTCTGCAGAATAAGTCTGTTTTTAAGCACCGTCTAACTGCTGGCATAAATTTTATTTTGATTTCACTTAAGGAATGAATAGATAGTTGCACTCGATGACCTCATGTCCTTTAGATCACTGCATAGTTAAGTGTTATTTGTTGTGTGTGTGTTTTCCCAAAAATACTTGAGCCATCAGAAGTCATTCCTCTGGAGCCATTAGACATAATTAGCTTGTGATGAATCACTCACAGATGTCTCTGAGAAGACCTCTCATTCTTTTCTCTGTTACATAAGGGTTCGGCTGTGGTCTTCTGTCTCCATGTTCACCCTGACCGATTGATACTCAGCAGTAGATGGTCCTTTCCCTCTCTGGCATCTAACAGCCTACTCTCTCTGCTGCCCCCTTGTGATGGACATCTTGTCCATATTACAGCACCACCCTAAAGAAGGCTGGGGTGTTCATCCCTGCAGTCCTGCTTCCTCTTTTCCTGTTGCTTACCACATTTTTTCTTGTATTTTATTATGATGTAATTTATAAAAACTCCAGTGAATTGCAAAGTACAGAGCAACTAGCATATGTCCACCAGCAGGCTCAGTCCCTCCTTAGGCCATCCACGCTTGGTGCCTGTTCTTGGATTAGTGGGAGTTAAGGAGCTGCTGTTCATCAGAGAAGCTGTCTGCACTGATCTAATCAACTCAACCCATATTAAGCTCCTTTACCACAACAGCTGAGTTCGAAGAGCAGGGTGAGGGAGTACTGAGGCAGCCACGGGAAAATGGGTTAAATCAATTATAGCTGTTTATTACCATACCAGCAAAGACAGATAGAGAGGCCTTATGGGCTGCTGCTGTGTGCAACTAATACCACCTTTCACACAAGGAGTGACATAAATCAATGGGATACGTTTGCTGTTTTGTGGTGGAGGTTGCTGGGATAGTGATGTGTTAGAGCTCAGGACTACAGGTCCACAGAGGCAGAGGAGCAGTAGTATGAAAATTCTCAACTCTTACAATGAGGACACAGTTTTTGTCACAGTCTAACTGTATTTTAGAGTAAACTAAGATACTGCTTAAATACTTGTGGCTCAGTTAATTAACACTTAATTGTTAGCGTTAGCGTAGAAGGGGTTAGTAAAGACCACAGAGCAGTAGATGACCGTATCCATTAGTAGCCGCCAGGCCATATGGTGAGTGAATCAGGGTTAGACGAGTAGCGGATGGAATTGGGTAGCAAGAGCTTTATTTGTTCTCATTTTTTACTCCAGTGTGTCTCAGATATTCAGCCCATTTTGTGGTCTCCCCGACTTCAATCAGAAATGGGTGGGTTGGTGAGTTGGTTCTGGGCAACTCACACCTCATTTGAGCCATTTATGCATTTTCCTGTTATTGCAGTGCCTGGAGTTTCCAGTTTTCAGCTTCATCTCTGTGCACGTGTGTGCTTGTGTGCGCCATGCTTCCTGTTGTTTGGGTTCAGGTACTTTCTCAGTGACTCCACAAGACGAGACAGCCCTACCCCTGCACTACTTCAACTGAACAGACTGGAAGTGTGGCTGCCAGTTTCCCAATACCACCCCGCACTTATTTTTACGCTTCTCATTTCGGAAGAGGGCTGTGGGTTGTGACATGTGGAAGTGGATCCTGCTGTATGGTTGAAGTTGAGGTTGTATCTCTGTTCACACAGAGAAGATGAGTTTTTTTTTTTCCACAGGAACTCGCACAAGTGGTATTGCCGTGCATAGATCACACTGGTGTCTTAATATGAACTCCAGCAATGTCCTATTCATTTGTGTGCGTGTGTGTGTTTTCAATAGGGATGTAACAGTATGAAAGTTTCACAGTATGATAACCATCTCAGAACATTTCACAGTTTAACTGTATTATGGTATAAGATATTACACAGTTACAATTATAATCAGCTATAATGACCCTCAGCAGAATGAAAAAGGGGTCTTTGTTACAAATGATTCTCCCAGTTGATTGAGTTGGACTGCAGCACTAGATTGACCCCAAAGAATAAACAGAGTTATAAAGATGATTTAAAAATAAAAGTAAAACTATAACATGTTATGTAAATAAAGTATGTTAGTTTGCATGTTAGTACCTGTACAGTAGTAGAGGACGTATTCACATCCTTTAGTTTAAAGCGCAGAGAGCATCATGAAGAACAAGGAACACACCAGGCAGGTCCGAGATACTGTTGTGGAGAAGTTTAAAGCCGGATTTGGATACAAAAAGATTTCCCAAGCTTTAAACATCCCAAGGAGCACTGTGCAAGCGATAATATTGAAATGGAAGGAGTATCAGACCACTGCAAATCTACCAAGACCTGGCCGTCCCTCTAAACTTTCAGCTCATACAAGGAGAAGACTGATCAGAGATGCAGCCAAGAGGCCCATGATCACTCTGGATGAACTGCAGAGATCTACAGCTGAGGTGGGAGACTCTGTCCATAGGACAACAATCAGTCGTATACTGCACAAATCTGGCCTTTATGGAAGAGTGGCAAGAAGAAAGCCATTTCTTAAAGATATCCATAAAAAGTGTCGTTTAAAGTTTGCCACAAGCCACCTGGGAGACACACCAAACATGTGGAAGAAGGTGCTCTGGTCAGATGAAACCAACATCGAACTTTTTGGCAACAATGCAAAACGTTATGTTTGGCGTAAAAGCAACACAGCTCATCACCCTGAACACACCATCCCCATTGTCAAACATGGTGGTGGCAGCATCCTGGTTTGGGCCTGCTTTTCTTCAGCAGGGACAGGGAAGATGGTTAAAATTGATGGGAAGATGGATGGAGCCAAATACAGGACCATTCTGGAAGGAAACCTGATGGAGTCTGCAAAAGACCTGAGACTGGGACGGAGCTTTGTCTTCCAACAAGACAATGATCCAAAACATAAAGCAAAATCTACAATGGAATGGTTCCCAAATAAACATATCCAGGTGTTAGAATGGCCAAGTCAAAGTCCAGACCTGAATCCAATCGAGAATCTGTGGAAAGAACTGAAAACTGCTGTTCACAAATGCTCTCCATCCAACCTCACTGAGCTCGAGCTGTTTTGCAAGGAGGCATGGGCAAAAATTTCAGTCTCTCGATGTGCAAAACTGATAGAGACATACCCCAAGTGACTTACAGCTGTAATCGCAGCAAAAGGTGGCGCTACAAAGTATTAACTTAAGGGGGCTGAATAATTTTGCACGCCCAATTTTTCAGTTTTTTATTTGTTAAAAAAGTTTGAAATATCCAATAAATTTTGTTCCACTTCATGATTGTGTCCCACTTGTTGTTGATTCTTCACAAAAAATTACAGTTTTATATCTTTATGTTTGAAGCCTGAAATGTGGCAAAAGGTCGCAAAGTTCAAGGGGGCCGAATACTTTCGCAAGGCACTGTATAAGTATTAAAACAAAAATGTACTTAAAGTAGGCTATTCAAGGCAGAAAAATGTTATATTACACAGTATATCATTAGTGAACAGCCTACCACTCATGCACTGATATAAAAGCAGGATTTGAACACTCTAGTTGGTTGAGACTGTGATAAACTGACAACCTGTCCAGGGTGGACCTCGCCTCTCGCCCAGTGTCACCAGGGATTGGCTCCAACCCCCCCACGACCCTCTTCATCTACTTATGCACATATTGATCACATTTCGAATAAGAAAGAACTGTAATTCAGCCAAGGTCATATTATAAGTAATATCCTACCTCTGTCTTGAGGCTATGCAGTCTGTTACTTCATCACCTCACCTCCGGATATTTTGGGTCAAATTCGTTTGGTGTTTTGTCACGTAACATCCTAAGCTAAGCTATGCCGTGCCGTCTTCTGTATGGTATACAGAAAGATTTTCCCTGATGAAGTTTAAAGCATTAACCAACTCTTTATTAAAACATTTAGAACCATATTGACAGATATTCACAAAATTATAGTCTTTAGGAAATAAAAAGCTATTTTATAATAAAAATAAATGCATCACGTAACAGTGAGAGTAAAAAAAACTAAGGACGGTTGAAAATTAACTCATTTTTGTATCCAACAAAGCGGTCATGTCAAAATGAACGACTCAAAACCGAGGACTCGAAAGGTGTACTAACCTCATGCGATGTTGCGCAGTCAACACAAAATGGAGGAATCACTCCCGGAGTGACCTCATGTTCTCGAGTCATGGGAAAGATTTGTTCAAAATGAACGAATCATTCGTGAATGACACATCACTCATTGGTTGAGGTGGAGCTCTGCTGAACAAGTTTGTATCCAAGTGCAACTACTTAATGTGTTCATTATGGATTAACCTGCTGATTATTTTGTCCATTAATCGATTGACTGGTTTGCGAAACTTCTGATAATAGTGAGAAATTCCATCACACTGCTGTAAAAGATTACCAGAATAGTTGTTAATTTACTGTAGGTGCGCATAAGCGCAGCCAGACCTCTCTGTGCCTTTACTCACACTCACTTACTCACTTATGTGAGCTGGGAAAGTTTGTGCGTTTCCATTCCCCTTACATTATTCATCCAAGTTTCAGAAATAGCAATTATATTAAAAGAATGTGTAAGACTACTAAGATAATGTTTTATACTCTGAAAGTTTGTGTATAGACTTCTGCTATTAAAGTGAATTAGTGATAATTTGTTTTCAGTCTTAACATTGCTGTTAAACTGCTCATCTGTGTAATACTTGCAGTTATTTTCAGAGTCAGAAAATAACCCTAGAGTTCAGAGAGTTTGATCTGCATGAAGGGATGGTGTTCTCTTAGGTGTCCGTTTTTGAGATATCCAAAGTAATCCTGTGCTGCTGAATTAAATGTCTTTTTTTGGTGATATCAACCTCCTCTGGTATTTGTCTGCTGCATGTGTGTGTGTGTGTGTGTGTGTGTGTGTGTGTGTGTGTGTGTGTGACACTAGTTGCAGTGTCATTCAGGCAGTCAGTGAAGAAAGGTGCACGCGCTTTCCGTTTTTCTTCAATACCGGTAATAAGCAAATGTGCATGGTATGATAACCATCAATTTTCATACCATGCAATACCGTGAAACCGATATACCGCTGCAACCCTAGTTTTTCATCTCTT
>NW_018127897.1:4232616-4251158 GCF_001952655.1 Monopterus albus | reverse complement strand
CTTATTTCCCCTCCGTTCATTGTTGTCTGACACATTCTCTCCATTCTACTCCTCCTTTACGCTTCCTGTTATTCATTCTTTGCCTCTCTTTCCTCCCTTTAGCTGGTTTCATGGGAAGATAACTCGGGAGCAGGCTGAGCGGCTCCTCTACCCGCCAGAGACAGGTTTGTTCCTGGTGAGAGAGAGCACCAACTATCCCGGCGATTACACCCTGTGCGTCAGTTGCGAGGGCAAGGTGGAGCACTATCGCATCATCTACCACAATGGCAAGCTCACCATTGATGAAGAGGAGTACTTTGAGAACCTCATGCAGCTGGTGGAGGTAGGGGACTACAGGGAACATAGCTGTCATTTAAGCTACTATTTCTTCTCTACATAATAGCCTTGATACCCATAATACCCTTGGCTTTCAGTGTGACAGCTGAAAAGGATAATTTGTCATCATTATCAGTACCAACTGGTTACTGTGTCTTTAAACTTAAGAACTGTAAGGCACAAAGTGTTTAGCTGAGCCACAGAGAGAGCCTGTGAAGAGGGTTATGTTAAAAAAATGGCTAAACCCTGACACTCTGTGCATAAATGCCACTGTTTTAGTTTTCATTTAGTAGATACCTCCTCTCCCCTGAAAGTCAGTGAGATGTGAGACAGGCTGCTGTATTCTGCCCAGTAAATATGGCTGTTCCACAAAACTGCACTCCATATCAAAGTTTTTTTATGAAGGCTATTGTGAGCTGGAACAATTGGCTAAGTGAGAGAAACGTTTTTCTGCAGAAAAACAATCAACGCCTACATTTATAATTATGTAATTTTTCAAACAAAATGGCAAGTATTTCCTTGTTATATCTTCTCAGTTTTGGTAATTTGCTGCTGTTTTTTGTTTGTAGTAGAAACTCAGTAGTGGCACTATGATTACATAACACAAACACAGTCAATGACCCCAAGCAATTTCCCTAGAAATCAAACTAAAGTGCACATTCACATTCTTCAAAAGGTTGTGAGATCTCACTCCCAGCCTGTTACGTGAGAGTCGGTTTAGAGGAAGGCCATGTGGAGAGGGGAAGACAGGAGACATGATAGCAGAGAGGAGGAGCCTTTCATCCTCTAGATAAAGCAGCTAGAACACTTTTAATTGTACCCCATCTCTTTGCCTTGCGGAGCATTGGAAGCGGATGACAGGAATGTGCCAGCTGGCACTGAGACAGTCTACATCCTCTGTGCATTCTGTCAGCCACCCACAATCTCTCTCTTGTTCACACCCTCCAGGCTTGGTTCTGCCTCCACTTCCTTTCTCCACCTCCCTCCCTCCTCCTTTATGTTTCCTCATGGATACCTGGCATTTTGCTTTTTGTTATCCCTGTCAGTCTCTTTCTTTGCTTCCCCTCCCTATGTTTCTTTCTTTCAGTCTTTCTGTATCTCTGTCTTCTCCTCTGCCTGCACTCCCCAGTGTCTTCTCTCTCCCTGTAATAGACTGAGAAGATTCTTCACATTCCTGTGTTTTTCCGGCTTGCTCGCTGCCCCCTCTGTGTCCTGCTCTTAGCCTGTCCCAGCAGGCTTCACTTACTGTAGACATAGTACAGTATATGCATGAAAACATACTGACAGACCCAGACCCCCTTCCTGTCAATCACTACATCCACAGCAATGTTATGTATGTCAGTGATGCTGGTGAAGTGGCACAAATGTGTCTTCTTATGGTATTTAGAAGGGTGTAACAGCACAGTGAGTGTCAGCTACATTGCCCATTCTGTATTTTTACCCAGTGATTACACCTTTCTCTGGTAATTATATATTGGACAATCTTGAGTTATCTAGTACCAATGTGTACTAAAATACATTTCCATGTATTCAAATACTGCACTTAAGTAATTGTAATGTGTTCAATAAGAAGCACTAATTATGCAATGTTCCCTGAGATGTTATAAAATAGTGGAGATTTCATGACGGCTGACATAGTTGCATCAATGAAGCATGCTGAAGAAAAATCTAAGTCTGTGTTTGCTATAGTACATTTTTGACTTAATTTGTCAGTTTCAGTGCTGAATAATGTTTAATAAGCTGACCTCTCTTTCTCCGTGCTGCCCCCTGGTGGATGTAATGGCAATGTGGTCTCTGTGGTCAATGTCAAGTAATACAAAGTTCCTAGTCATTCAAACTTGACCATCATCATGCTTGCTGTGGCCTTATGATTAGGGCTTACACACTGAATGCTGAGGTTATGCTGGTCTGGTAAAAGTTGCAGGATGTATGGAATTCTGTTTGCTCAGTAAAAAGTCTCAGAAGGCATTAAAATATCTTGCATTTCATTTACAAGAGTATTACTTTTTTTTAAATAAATTTTGCCCATCCCTCAGTTATAGAACAATTATATATGACCACAAAGCAGCAAATCTTTACACTTGTTACTAAGACCAGCAATTTTTCATAATTTTTGCTTGAAAAATGATTATTGATTGGCAAACTGTTTCCAATTTTCTATCAATGGGTTAATCAATTAATCCAGGAAAAAAATTCATTGTGATGCTTTTATAGGTTGCATTATTAAATGTAATGATTTATATCATTGGATATCATTCGGAATTATTGTTTTACACCACTGGGAAGCACTAAAAATAAGAATAAATAATTGTACTCCATATTGTAGAGATGGAGCTGCCAGGCAAGAGGTCAAGAGGAAGGTCAAAGAGGAGATATATGGATGTGCTAAAAGAGGACATGAAATTAATCGGTGTGAGTAGAGGATGCCGAGGATAGAGTTAGGTGGAAACAGATGATTCGCTGTGGCGACCCCTAACGGGAACAGCCGAAAGAAGAAGAAGAAGAAGTCCATATTGTCCCTGTTGCATCACTGGATGTGTCTAGGAGGACAGTAACATGACAACCAAGATGAAAATGTGGAGGAGACACGATAAAGTGGACAAAGGCAGTATATTTATTTACAGTATGTACAGTGATTAACAATACAATAACAAAAGAGGAGGAGAGCAGGACTGAACAGTTGTGCCCAAGCACATTAAATGAATAAAACAAAACCAGGCCTCCAAACACCCTTCTAACCTATCTAGAAAGTGACGAGACAAAACCATACAAGAGTGGGCATAGTGTTTCTAACAAATCAGTTTCTATGTGAAAGAAAATGGTAAAGTGTACCATTACCAGACTAACCTACTCCTGCTCCCTACCTCACCTAGTGTTGTAACTCACAGACTTGTTGGTTAAAAGCGCAGCATCAAAACAAATGTGAGGTAACCATTCACATATTCTCCAGTGTCGGCTCCATTCACACTGCCTCCGATGCCCTGCGGCTAGAGGCTGCTGTGAGGCTGAACATACTGGGCAGATTGTTGTTACAGGCTGCTTATTCTCCAACAACAAATACATTGCCCTGAGCCTGTCACCTAACAGCCCCTACTGGTTTTCCTTAACATTTTTATACATTGGTCAGTATAATGGAGAAACGGGTATTAAATTACATTCTGTGTGGCATTAAAAGGTGCTGTGTCCTGCAGAAACTCTGAATGGAAAGGGGCAACTGCTGGCCACTGAGCTTGTTGCCCTGGTCATCTCTTCTCCAGCGGTGGAATAAATCTCCTATTCCAGCCAGAACAGTAGAAGCAGCGCCTAAACTAGAGTCAAACAACTTGTGTTTTTACAATTGCTAATATGCTGCATATGCATTTTGCTTAAATTCTCTTTTTGTTTTATTCCATCTTTTGTATGGAAATGACACAGGGACTCTGTCTCTAAAGACAGCCAACCTCCTATTTAACACTAATGCATGTTGATAAAGGTGGATACCAACATCACTGATACTCCATATATATCAACTAGAAGGAACTCCTCACATCACCTCTCAGCACAGGCTGGAGCTTCCTTACCTTCCTTTCCTTTTCTACCTTAGTTTGGATCACTGGCAACACCAGCCCCAGTTTCTTTTTACATATCAAAAGCTTGTATTCAGACTCACCAGTCGGAACTTATTTAGGAACAACAGTCCCTGATCAGTCAGCTAGATCCAAGTTGGAAGAGAGTGAAATCTCCTCTCTTTCTTAACAGAGCATTAAAGCATGGATTTTTATTGTTTTTTTCCAACACTTGCTGTACATACCACCTGTTCTCTTTGCTTATTAAAATCCTCCTTCCCTCTGTACCCAGCATTACACCAAAGATGCCGATGGCCTTTGTACCAGGCTGATTAAACCCAAGTTAATGGAAGGAACAGTGGCAGCACAAGACGAGTTCTCCAGGAGTAAGAACACACTGAGCTCATTACACTGCTGTACAGGGACATTATTGAGCTTGTGTGTATATACTGTAATGCTCTCTTCACAAACATGAACTGGGTTCCAGATGTACATACACATACAGTATACAGACAAAGCCTGCTTCTCCTAACTGGCACTGCTGTTGTTCCAGTCCTAATACCATTAATCAACAGAGGGTAATTAATCTTTGTACATCTGGGGGAGGACTGCTGGGCTCCACCAGCTCTCAAGGTCAATCTGAGTCCTCCTGCACCTGTCATTCTTCATTCCTCCTTGTGTACCCATCTGACCCAGTTAGTTCTTACACCAGAAAATACGTGTTGAAATAAATCAAGATTTTCCTCCCAAATAAGAAATCTGTCACTCAGAAACCAGGATTTCCGCTTTGAGTAGAAGCCAGCTGTCATTAAGTATTTCAGCTTATTTGCTGAATAGTTCTTTGATGGCTTTGGTTTTTACTTCCATATTCATAACAATAATGTTGTGTTTCTATAGTTTTTATAAGACATTATTTCCTTGAAAGTCGTACAGTTCATAGACTTCTGGCTTAATCAGCCAGCTGAGTTTGTTTGCTAAATGTCATCTGTCCTGTCTTGGTAGGTGGCTGGGCCTTGAACAGAAAGGAACTCAAACTCATCCAGACCATTGGGAAAGGGGAGTTTGGAGGTGCTTAGATTTTTCACGGATCTCCGCATCATTTTCATTTCATACATTAGAACCATAACATTAGATGCCAAGGTCATCTTGGATACGGTATTAAAACCTTGCCCTGTCTGTGTCCTTGTCAGATGTAATGGTAGGAGACTATAGAGGGACCAAGGTGGCAGTCAAGTGTATCAAAAATGATGCCACAGCACAGGCTTTCATCGCCGAGGCTTCTGTCATGACGTAAGACCCTCCAGCTCTTTCTTTGTCCTTCATATCACATATGACATATGTTTGTGTCTGCATGTATGTGGCACATCGTCCTCTTCCAAATGTATGGCCCTGCTCTCTCACTGTCTATTTTTCCCTTTATTTTTGAAGAAATGTGTCTTTGCTGGTGGGAGTATCACTAATTTCTTTTTGCGTATAGTAATTCAGTTTTTTTCCCCGCTGTTTCTGTGTTTGTACAGGCAACTGAGGCACAACAACCTGGTGCAGTTGCTAGGGGTAATTGTGGAGGAGAGGGGCAGTCTCTACATCGTCACAGAATATATGGCCAAGGTCAGTCACATGAGGTTTTTATTTTTATTTTTTATTTTTTTTACCTGCCTTAAAATGATTAAAAACATTTGGGAATGGCATTGAACATTGCCACAATTGAAGCAAGTAAGTCAGTGTTAGCATTGATAATAACCTAAATATCAACCCAGAATGACCTGTAAATATCAAATGTCATATTTGATTGGCAGATTGCCACAATGTCCTGTTTGTAGCCACCCGAAAGTTAGACTTTGTAAATCATCATCCTGTAAAAACAAAAACATATTTGTAGCACAGGGTGTTCCCATGTAGCTCAGTTAAAAATACACCATGGGTTTTTGGGCTCGGGGATATTCTCTTCACTGGAGCCACCCATAATAAAACTGTGTCCTCCACATATCTTAATAATGTGAATCATCCCACAGGGCAGCCTAGTGGACTACCTACGCTCTCGAGGACGGACTGTGCTCGGTGGAGACTGCTTACTTAAATTCTCACTGTGAGTCCTCTTCATTTCTGTTCAAATATGTCTTAGATTAGTGTAAAAGTTTTTAATCAGTACAGCTCCACGTCTAGAGCTAAACTGCTGCTCTTGTCAAGATTCGAATTGACTTTGAAAAGAACAGTGTCACGTACTTGACTGGCCACAGAAAAGAGCCATTTATTTTCACCAGTAACCATAATGCCTCTTGTTAGCCTTGATAAATGGCTGCTTTACCTGCAAGTCGAGAGCTTTACAGTCTCGAATTATTTATAATGCCTCTGTCATTTGCTGATGCTGTAACCCAGCACAGGTTAAACTGAATAGAGCCATTACATTTAGATTAGTAGGCATGAAATACTTAAACCCACAAGGAAGTATTTCATGCTTCATTTCCGGTGTGACCTATAAAACCCCAGAATGAACTTGGAATACTAAATTTGAAAATGCTTGTCTCCTAAGATACCTCAACCATTTTTCACTGTAGTCATCATTTGGTGTGTCCTGGCGAGAGCAGTTGTAACCACAGCCACGTTTATGTCCGTATAGATTGAGAAATAGGTGTGATGGTCCAACTATCTTAGTCATCCAGTCCTTCTCCATCATCTCTGACAGTGATGTGTGTGAAGCCATGGAATACCTGGAGGCCAACAACTTTGTCCACAGAGATCTGGCAGCTCGTAACGTGCTGGTGTCGGACGACAACATTGCCAAAGTCAGTGACTTCGGCCTCACCAAGGAGGCCTCCTCCATACAGGACACTGCCAAGCTGCCCGTCAAATGGACCTCCCCTGAAGCGCTAAGAGAGAAGGTGAGAAAGAATTGACAGGTGGCAGACCTGAGTAGTGTGTTGTTACTTCATTGACATTTGTTTTCACCTGCTTCATTTTGTTTAACCCGAGAACCAGGGTTGTAAGTTTCATAGCAGGGCAGTTCCTAAGCAGGGATGATATAGTTTTATTTGATGCCAGTGGTAATCTTCAAAAACACTGACATGGATCTGATGTCACAAGAAGGAAAAAATAAACATTATAAAGAATGTTTCATTTTCTTTTGTTAAATCTTTTACTCTTTCTGGAGGTGTTGTGTGAGTGTTACAGACCCACTGAACTGCGCAAACTTGGCTTCAAAAAGTCTGAATCCTTTTGGAAATGAGAGATTTCAGTTTTAGCTTTTAATGAATTTTCAGAAAAATTTAAAAACTTGTTTTTGCCTTGTCATTATGGGTTATTGAGGGTAGGTTGATGCAGAAAAAATGAAATTTTTACTATTTAAAATAAAATCTATAACATGAAGTGTGCACGGTAAACTGATCCAAATACCACAGTCAACACAGAATTGCACATTGCAGAGCTTTACGTCAAAAATCAACAGAGAAAAAAACCAAAACAAATGTGTTCATTGTTGTATGAGGTGGCCGAAAAAGAATTAGAAATGACTTGTACTACTGCCAGCAATGTGTCATCATCGTACTGTGATGGAAATAAGGAAGCGATGGCTTGACATTTAGAGATCTTAGACAAATTAGATGCTAAAAAAACATGCTCCCAAATTTGCTTAGATGAAAGGTGGTCATGGGGATGTGACTCTAATAGAGATGGGTGAAAGAATGTTCCACTGTCAGACAATAGAGGGTTTTCCATCTGACAGCAGCTTACAGCAAGTCCTGAGGCAGCTGTCAGAGTGAGAGACTTGCACTGTATAGTTTATCTTAAAATGTATTTTAAGTTCATTTTTAATTTAGTTGATTTCTCAAATGCTTTCACATTAAGGTGTTTTAACTCTTAAGTCAAACAAGTGTTTTACCCACTCCTGTGGGGAAAGGCAAACTCACCACAGGTCTGAACCACTCGTGGATTTACGCCTTAGAGAGAATTAGTAAGCTATGTGGAGTTGCAAATCAAGATGTCACCTGTTCACACAAATGTCTCTTGCATGACACCCAGTGCATCAGTATGAAAACCTTGACAGTTCAGTTTTTCTTGTTAACCAGTTCAGATGAGAATCCAGACTTTCTGTTTTGTGTAACAGCAGCAGTTTAACTCGGCTCCTCTTTTTCTTTCGCTTCTTTCAAATCTGCATGTGCAAACTCTTTTTCTTCAGCCTCAGCTTATATGGAGTTTGAGCTCACTGAACATTTTTGATTTTTTTTTTATATAGACTCAGGCAAGGGTATTGATGTATTATCAAAATCTGTTTGTTCATACGTCCTTGCTAGAACACCTGCAATAGCACTAAAACAAACAAACCAACACCTGGTTTTGATGGAGAGAGGCTGTGCAAAAACCCGAGCTGTTCTCTGAATGCCTGTGTGAAATGTTGGCTCCTGTTCTTTCTTGTCCTATAGAGGTTTTCCACCAAGTCGGACGTCTGGAGTTATGGAATCCTACTTTGGGAGATCTACTCCTTTGGGCGTGTGCCTTATCCTAGAATTGTAAGTACTAGGTGGATGTTTACCAGCAGATGGCAGGCTTCATTGCTGGGTCCTTATTTTTTTATGGTACAAGATTAGTGAAATGTCTTGTGCCTTGAGTCTTGACCTCAAAATAATTAGATTCATGACATTTAACTGCTGGAGCAGGTGATGAAAATGTGGCACTGTGTTGTAAATTATTAATTTAATTATTCCTGCCTGATTCACCACTTGTTACATTTACATATTAAGTCAGTTGCATCAATGGACTTATCGACCAAAACATTCACACAGAGAATCTCATGTCAGCATCGCTCTGTCTCTGTGTGTGTCAGCCGCTGAAAGAAGTGGTGCCGCGGGTAGAGAAGGGCTACAAGATGGACGCTCCAGACGGCTGCCCACCCGTGGTGTACGACCTGATGAAGCAGTGCTGGACCCTGGACCCTGTGGTGCGGCCCTCCTTCCGCATGCTGAGGGAGAAGCTGCAGCATATCAGAGCCAAGGAGCTCTACCTGTGAAGAGGAAGCGGAGGGTGGGCGGGGTGGGTAGGGTTATGGGGGATGCAGCCCAAGACAGCTGCAAAGTGGGAGGAGGAGAAGGAAAAGAGGAGGGACCACAGCTCCTCTGTACTGCCTGGCCAGCCTGTTGACCTGTGGGACTGCCATACTGGGCCCCCTCCACCTCCCCCGACCTCAGCCATCCACTAGCCGTCCTCTGCTTCCATACAAGGACTGTTTCCTGTTTGTGTTGTATAGCTTTTACCAGACAGTTTCCTTTTCTCTCAATGGGCCTCTGCTCTTTCCTCCTCCTATCCCTGGCTCTGCTCATTCATTCTCTCTCTCTCTCTATCTCTCTGTCTGTCTCTTCTCACTTGGGCCAAGTTTCTCTTCTTCCTCTACCTGGAAGACCCTTTTTCTTTATTTTATTTTCCCTCCCCTCCTCCTCCTCTCCTGAAATGGCATTAACTGGAGGGGTGGCTGGCCTTTTCCTCCACGTTTGTCAGGTGCTCCACCCCATCCCCCTCATCATTCCTGGATCACTGTATCACCTTGTGGTTCTGCATGCCTTTCAGCTCGGCTATCGGTCATTCCATCCTTCCATCGATCCCTCCCTCCCCTCAGCATGGTGTCAGGTGTGGGGCCTTTGCTCTGTGCCTAAGTGCCTCCAGTCTACAGAGCTCCAAACTTCCTTCCAACACTTCTTTCAATTGGACTGTTGTGCTTCAGTTTTTTAAATTATATTTTTAAGAATTTTTTTTTTTTTTTTTTTTTTTACTGCTTTCATTTTGTTTGTTTGTTTTCAGGGAGGTTCTCAAACCATTTTTCAGTGCTGTCTCTATTGTCTCCCCCACCTCCACTATTTCCACATCAGCCGGGATGTTTTACTCTCAAATGTCCACGAAGAGAGCATGAACAGGAAGAGAGAGGATTCAGGAGCTAGTATTGTGTTCGTCCTCCAGCCGAGACAGGCCGGAAGAGTGGTGGGGAGGCAGGACAAATAACAGGAGGAGAAGGGGGAGAGGCAGTTCACAAACATGGTCAATTCATCATCCATGGGCTTGTTTTATATCAAAATATATTTAATGGATTTAAAAAAGAGCAAGGAAAATGCTGACTGTGGCAGAGAATAAAAAAGGAGGACTTTGAGAAGCCAGGAGTCTCTTGGCATGATCTAGGAATGATTAGTGTCTCTGTGAACGCTGGGGTCAGGGTGGTGCATGCTGTGTGTGAGAGGCCTTGGGTTCAACTGTCAGTGCTTTCAATGTTCATTGTTTTATTATGCTGTCATGATTATGAATAAATCATTCCATCTGAGCAGTGTGCAAACTTTCTCATCATTATGTCAATGTGTGTGTGTGAGGGGCAGATCTGAATGCCGTTCCACTAGTGTGGAATATAAAGGTGTTTAAAATAAAACATTACATCATAGTAGGACATTGAGTATTTGGCGATAATGACGTTTCAGATATTTCAGTTGTATGCTTCTGTAATTAATGTTGATAGAACACTAAGCTGGTTCATATTCACGTTTTTTCATTCATCCACATGTGGGAGCTGTCACCAGTTCCACACCTGCGCATCAGGGTGAAGTGCTTGTTTAAGAGCACCTTGATAGTAATAGACAATAAAGAGCAGCAAGGGTTTAGTGTTCATTCTCTCCTGCCAAGATTTCCTGACCAACTCCGGTCTCAAAATTGAGACGATAAGCCAAAAGCTCCATACCCTGCTTTGTAATGTGTAGGAGAACTGGGGTATTTAAGAAATACAGCTGTATATATTTTTAGAATTTAAATATTGAGCTAAATCTGGTCTATATTAGTACCTCTCAAAGTGAGTGTCTGGATTTGTCAAAATAAACGTGAGGGTCTTGAGGTGGCTTGCAGGATGGAAAATCATCTGTTCACTCAGCTCTCATACTATTTTTCTCAACACGGTTTCCTGTCTTGTTCATAAAAGGCACACTGGGTTTCACCCTACCAGTCACATCAAACAACATGAAAAGAGAAAATAGCTCTATTTAGTGCTGCATGAGTATTTTGTGACAAAATGAGCCAATGCTCTTAACAAGTGTTTTGAGTCCCTTTCAATGCCAGATCTCTTCATACATGCAGGCTACAACTATAAATAATCCTCCTGTATCATCTTTGATAGCACAAGTGCTAAGAACAGGTGGTGAAATGTCAATGTTATGTTAGTTGAGCACTTCAGAGCGGTTAACACAGAGCCACCTCTGCCTTTTGGTGAGCATCCACTCACCATAGTGTAGTGATATACAGGCTATAGTGAGGCCAGCAATCCTCTGGTCCTACTGACCATGTGTCTTCCACTTTAACCCATTCAGCTCTCATTTTTTTGACTATGACCAAACCCTGCCCTCCCTGTGTCTTCTGGTGCCAAAGCAAACATTTGTTTGAGCCATAATTTTCTGTGATTCCATTGAATTTTAATGGCAATGACATGCAGTAACAGTGGGCTCGGTTACATAAGCAAGACAGTTTGTGCTCATGGCCAAGTCTGTGCTGCTGTCAGGACCTATCAGTTACTTGTTCAAGGGCACTTTGCTTTTGTTGGACACTAGTCACTGATGAGACAGAAATGTGTGATTCTCTCTTGTATCCACGCCATCTTTTTTTCATTTTCACATCCATAGTGCAGTAAAGAATTATATATTTATTTTAAAGGTAATAAATTACAATAATATATTTAAAGCCAGTGTGAGGTATCACTGTGATGGGAGCTTGTGGTGACAGGAGTGAGAGTTAATGCCCAGCTCTCATGTCTGGATTCCTGTCTTTCATTCACACTTAAGTAATCCTGACAACCACACAGCTCCGTGTTCTTAGCAGGCACAAGCAGGAGGATTGATGTGTTAATCAGCTTTTGATAAGTTATGGATCTGTGCTACTGAAGGCAGCCTGGCAAAACTCGACAAGAACAAATTAGCTCCTGAATTAATTTGATTACACCAACACTATTTTTATGGGCAATTCATAGGACGATGCTGAGGGCTGCATATGTATTTGTGGAGTTGGCATGGGCATTATCCTCCTGTACTGCACATCAAGCTGGACCTGAAAAATTTACATGTGTGAGAGAATGAGGGTGAGGTGAGATGGAGGCGTTTCCGATCTTCTTTATGTGCTGTTGCTGGGTTACATTATGGCAGATTTCTTGAAACCACATGACTCACCAGGAAGACACATTTTTTTTTTTTTTTTTTTTTTTAAATCAGGAAGTCTTTCCAGCAAGTTTTTGCAGCACCCATCTGCTTTATATTCACACAGATGGACTATTTCCATTTGGAAACTAACTGGTAACTTACACTGGAGCATGATAATAGAAGTGAATCATTTTGACTCATCATTTTCCCCAGGTATCTCAAGCTTTTAACAAGTCTGTGTAAGTCCATTAAACCACTGCATGTTTTCACACCCACAGTGTTTACGTCTCTGGATAATAAGATTTTACAGCGTTGTTTTTAAAGAGCAAAACAACAGTAGTTAATAACTGAGGAGTGAATATGTTTTTCCTGGAACCTGAACTAGCCAGATTTATTCTTTTTCTTGCCAAGAATTAGATGAAAAAAGATACCACTCTTGTGTCTGCATGCTAAATACAGTGCCTTGCAAAAGTATTCGGCCCCCTTGAACTTTGTGACCTTTTGCCACATTTCAGGCTTCAAACATAAAGATATAAAACTGTAATTTTTTGTGAGGACAGGGAAGATGGTTCAAATTGATGGGAAGATGGATGGAGCCAAATACAGGACCATTCTGGAAGGAAACCTGATGGAGTCTGCAAAAGACCTGAGACTGGGACGGAGATTTGTCTTCCAACAAGACAATGATCCAAAACATAAAGCAAAATCTACAATGGAATGGTTCACAAATAAACATATCCAGGTGTTAGAATGGCCAAGTCAAAGTCCAGACCTGAATCCAATTGAGAATCTGTGGAAAGAACTGAAAACTGCTGTTCACAAACGCTCTCTATCCAACCTCACTGAGCTCGAGCTGTTTTGCAAGGAGGAATGGGCAAAAATTTCCGTCTCTCGATGTGCAAAACTGATAGAGACATACCCCAAGTGACTTACAGCTGTAATCGCAGCAAAAGGTGGCGCTACAAAGTATTAACTTAAGGGGGCTGAATAATTTTGCATGCCCAATTTTTCAGTTTTTTATTTGTTAAAAAAGTTTGACATATCCAATAAATTTCGTTCCACTTCATGATTGTGTCCCACTTGTTGTTGATTCTTCACAAAAAATTACAGTTTTATATCTTTATGTTTGAAGCCTGAAATGTGGCAAAAGGTCGCAAAGTTCAAGGGGGCCGAATACTTTCGCAAGGCACTGTATTAAGGCAGGTGCTTAGCTTAATATAAAGACTGAACAGTTTGCTTGGCTGATCTTGTTACCTTTGAGCAGAGCCAAGATAGTTGTTTCCCACTGTTTCCTGTCTGTACATTAAACTAAGGAGCTAAACATCAAAAACGTGAGTGGCATTGGTCTTTTCAGCTAAACCCTCAGTGAAAAAGTGAATGTCAAACTATTCCTTTAAAGGCTGGTCAGTGATGCAGCAGATTGCAGAGAAGAAACACTTGATACCCCTGAATTACTGACATTCAGGGCTTTGTTTAAACAGCTCCAGCACTGTCACTGAATGAGTGTGGGAGTTCTCCATTTTCAGCCCCTTTTGGTGACAACGAGCAGGGCGTTGTTGAGCTGACAGGAAATGAAAGAAATTATATTGACATTATCAGGCCAGTTAGCCTATGGTTGGCAGTGTCAGATGTGCACATGGACTTTGTGACAGATCTTTTTTTCATCACTTGTTTACATCACCTGCCTTTTTCTGTACAGGCTCTCCCTTCAGTACTGCTACTGCCTGTGCAATTAGCTGCTATTTAGGAACATTTACACAGACAGGGAGGTTTTAGACATAGGTGCCACTTTTTGGTCCCTGTCTGAGACTTTGTATTCACCCCCTTATGCTGTGTCGCAGCATTTAGTGGTGTTGGTGCTTTTAACAGCCTGAATCACTCCCTGTTGGCCATATGCAACATATGGAGTTCATTTCACTTGCTTGCTCTATTTATTCTGATATACAGTAGCATAAGTTGTGTCTGCTGCATAAATGTTGACATCATTTCACATTTGGAAGTTCTTCTCAGTCACTGTTCGTTCTTTGCTGTTTTGAGTTTCTATTAGTAATATTAAGCACTGCAGTAATGCTTAGTATGACTTGTGGTGCTACTGATGACTCACTGTATTTTTTATGCAGAGAGCATGACCTCATAAACAGAGCTACTCAACAGCATAGTGAAGGTTCACAGACTTCAAGCCTGAAGGGATTGTGATGAGTCTGAAAGCATCATCAGGACATCCTGTACTATGTAAAGCTATTCAGCAATGAGTTCAATGTAAGCATAAGGAAGTCATGCCATATTCTGACATTTTTTGTAAAAAATCATTTGGTACATACTGGCCATGCTGAATTAAACCCTGTACAGGAATGGTTTGTCTTTTTTGCCTAAACAATATTTACATGTTATTATATACAGTGAAACTGTTTGTGGTTGCTGTAATATTTTCTCCTCTCCATATTATCTGTGTTAGTTCCCTTGCAGTTGTAATACATGGGGGATAGGAACACAAAGAGGGACTACTTGCAGCCATGATAAGGGCTCTCTGAGGCTGCACAGCAGTGCTTTAAGCTAAGTGCTAACATCAGCACTAAAACAAGCTCATAACATGCTGATGTTAAAACAGGTAATGTTTATTATGTTCACCATTTTGGTTTAGATTGTTAGGATGCTAATGCTAATGCTGAGGCTGGTATGAAAATGATTTGTTTCATGATGTTGACAAAAATGTCAGTCATATGGTGGTCAAAATAAAAAGTGAGGGGATCATCAAAGTCATCCTCTGTGGACCATGAATGTCTGTACAAAAACATGTGGCATTCCATTGAGTAGCTGTGAAGATATTTCAGTCTACCTGAGTGGTGGGCTGATGGACACAGAGACATGCTTCTTCTTCTAAGGTGATGCAAGAGACAGGAGGTGCAGCTGACTGTGTCACAATCACAGTAGAGGGTGTTATGATATTTTTAAAGTGATTGGCACAAAAAAAGGGTTTTCTGAGGTTCGGGGTTGCTATAGTAACCAGCATAGCAAGGCAAGCTGTACATTATGAGCACCCTTACACAGCGGTCTCCATTTGAACAGTGCATTGTAGTGAGAATATATTTTGGATTAAATAGGTTCAAGGTTGAATCTGCTTCTTAAGACCTGATGATGTGGCTGTGGACTACTGGGAGCTCAGTGCTGGAGACAGATAACACATGGGGACTGGGTCTGACAGTGGATCAGGTGGATGAGAACGCAGCAGTAATGATAGACTAATGTGAACCAGTCTGTTTCCTCTATAGGCCCACACTCGTTGGATCTTACTCTGATTCTCATGATGGCTCATAAACAGAGGCACCCTGGAAAAGGAGGATAACAGCCACAACAAAGGCAGGCCTTGTCTGCTGAGCTACATGTAAGTGGTCTCTGCTGTCTGTGATGTAACACTGGCCTACTTTCTGAACCTCCTCTTTAAATTACTCAATAGCTGCCCTACAGTGTTGGATGACATGTTTATTTGACCTTGTGAAATACCAAGGCTCCCTAAGTCACAGAGAGCATGTTTTCTGCACCGCTTGTCATCATGAATTTGCATTTTGCTTGTGAAATTTCACCTCCTCCTCCTGCCCTGATTGGGAACCAGCATGCTGGGAGCCTAGGGCAGGGAGGGACCATACCAACAGACATCCCACCAAGCAGAGGGTGAAAGGCCTCACAGCCTGCCGTCATCTGCAAACAGTAGGCAAAGTTAGCACTTATTAGCTAGAGAGCCAGATATTTCACTCAGATGTCGGTAAAGACCAAAACACAGCTAAAAGAATGTATACTGGGCTAATGTGATGGATTTGGTATAGAGTGCGAGCCAACCTGCCATGAATCTACTGGGTTTATGGCTCAGTCTCAAGCTTGTGGCACTCGACAATGAAGCTATCTTGTCACGCCTTTATAGTATGTTAATTAGACGTAGCACACTACAGACTAGTGTTTACAAATGACTCCACAGAAATAAATGCAGATAAAATATACTTCGCCCACATGAAACTCAACAATAAAGCAAAAGTCAGCAAGTATTAAGAGCGCCAGGCACAGACTGCTTCTGAAGTTGGTAAACAAGAACAGGTTGACTGCAGTTTACCGACATCGCCTCACAGGATTTGTGGGTTTTCAGGGACGTCTAGCTACCATTTGGAGATGCTAGTGTGCAGCATTTGTCGGTTCAGCTTGAAAGAATCCTCTTTCCTGACGGGCTGGTGTCTGGCAGATGATGTGAGGTTTGATAAATCCTTGCTGTATGAGTCACAGCAACAGGTGTGCCACTGAAGACTAATCATATTTGCTGTCACTGAGAAGTAGGAGGTTGTTACCACTTTTTATAGACAAGCTGGGTGACAGGCTGCATGCACAGACAACATCCTTGCTTCAGGAAACTGGGTTGGTGTCAGGTTTGCCCGGCTGCACCTTCCTCTCTTCTCTCTTTCTCGCTCTAGTCTGCTCCTTCTCACTGACTCTCTTGATTAACACACCTGTCCTGATTTTCTGACACTCTTCAGCTGCGCCTCCTTTGTCACTCCCTATTTATACCCGGCTTTACCTTCACTCCCTTGCTGGTTCTTTCTATGTCGTTAGCCTTCTTTGCATTACGTATTATACTATTTTTTCTCCTGTTTTCACATATGTTAGTTCTAGCGTCTCCTGTTGTTTTACCTGGACCTCTCCTCTGGACCTTGGCTTCCTCAGCTCCACCAACCTCTTCCACAGGTCGATGCACAGTCTCATCATTCAATCCACTCTCTGTTACTCCTCAGTCTACCGGATCACCACCTTGACCAGCTCAGGAGTGTCGCCTTCCCTTGCAGCCCAACCTCATCACTCCACGGACAATAACCCCTTCACTAATGCTGGTCATCACCCGGTGATATTCATTCATTCATTCTATTTTTTTGTATATAAGTCTTGCACCCCTGTTGTAGCACTGTTAATAAACCCACCTATTGCACCGAAGCCAGCCGCCTGGGTCTGTTCATTTCTGCTCGCTCACAATTGTGGCGAGCGATCCTAACAAAAACTTTACACCACACCTCACCAGCTGACACTAGAAACTAGTGATTCCATGCAGGTACATATGTTGGTATTCACAAGTAGAGGTAGAAATGAATGCTGGGTTATTTTTAAAAGGTAGGGGAACAAGAACTCAGAGGAGCCACAAAGAGTTACACTGTTCATACTGAAATTCATGCACTGACAGTAATGATGACAGAGGAGATGACATCTGCACATTTCCTGTCTCAGAAATAAAAAAGAGTGTTCTTTCTGACCCAGACTTTATTTCAGTGACTTAGTGAGCATCTACAAAGCACAGGCTGTAAATAGTTGTGACGCATGAGTAAGTGTGACCAACTGTGAGTAATGTTAAAGTTTATGAAATGCTTTGGAGACGGCAAACAAGACTGTGCAGTCATAGGACTGTAAGTTCACACCTACATTTTTGGATTGTTTCTTTTTTGCGGGAAGTTAGTAATTGAACACTAGAACTGCCAACAGTGCAGTACCTCCTAGAACCGTCGGGAGGTCATTTTGACCTCACACCACCCACTTCAGGCTTTATAATTGCAAATTAGAAGTCTATTACAGGAATGTTTGTTCGTTTTTTTCAAAATAGCATGTAAAAATTGATGAAATAATAAAACATCAACTTTATTTCTTTTATTTTAGCAATATAAAAATATAAATTCACTTCAGTTAAAATACTAGTGGAAAAATACATCTAATAAAATATGAGAAATTGGTCAAACAGGTAAAAACATTAACATTGCTCATAAACACTGAACATTACAATAATAACAGTCCATTGCTTTCATGACAAATGGACAGATATATTTACAAAGAAAGAGAGCCTTGGTCAAAAATGTTTGGGAACCACAGGCCTATTCCGCTCCAAGTTCTGCCACACAGTTTACTCACAACCAGCACAAACACTGAAGACCTTGACAGTACACTGACCAGGTTGGGCAGTGGCACAGTCTCAGTTGCCTCTTTCATTTGCAAGTTTTGCTTTTGTGCAGTTCCGGTAAAGAATGCATACATTGATGCCAGCCAGGTCCAACATGTTATAGAAGATGACGACTGGCCATCTGTGGGTGGCGGCTCTTGTGGAGTATTGTCTGATCATTTTATCCAGGACGTGCACTCACACCTTGGTCTTGTTATAATAGTGCACTGTGTCTGGCTGTCACTTTCCACGTCCACCGTCTGGTGCATTGTGCTGAGGATGCACACATTTTTGTTCACCTTGCCCTGGTATATTGTAAGTATTGTCTTGTCACTCTTCATCACTTTGATGTCATGCAGTAGTGCTTTGTGATACACAGAAGGTGGGAGTGAACGCTTGTTTTGTTCACAGTGCCTACCATTATACTTGACATCGTGACATTCCCCAAACATTGAGCACACGTTCAAGAGCTGCTGAAGACCTGCTGAGCTGGGACTAAAAATCACAAGGTCGTCTGCATACATTAAATGATTCACAACTTTGTCACCGACCATACATCCCGTTCTGCACATATTTAATTCTTTA
>NW_018127897.1:4225315-4231507 GCF_001952655.1 Monopterus albus | reverse complement strand
GGCAACTTTTGAGAGAATATTAGCAAGTGCAATAGGTCTATAATTACCCGAGCTGCCCACCTTCCCTGCTTTATCCTTCACCATAGGAACCAACAGTGAGATTATGATAACTGGCAAGACCCTCAGGAGAAAGAGAGGACCAGTCCAAACCTCCCTGTTTGTGATTAGACTGAGTTAAAATGGGTATAAAATCAAGTCTCACGGTCATCTTTACGGGAATATGATCAGAGAAGGACATGTTGTAAAGAATGTCTATATCTGCCAAAGCGACATGTGCATCAGCTGTAGAAATGCAATGGTCGAGCCACGATGTTGTATGTTAGGCCTCACTAATATATGCAAAGCTCTGACTGGGCAGGAACTCACTGCTAGACAAAATCTAATTATTATTGGCACAAAAGTGCAACATATGCTTTGCAAAAACAGAATCCTTATCTGATATATTTGCGTTCATATCACCCACAATATATACGCTGGTATACCCGTTGAGAAACCCAAACCCCTCACTTTATCCACCCGGTACCCCTGTGCTCATGAGGTGGACCACACACACTGTGCACTGTGCACACACACTGAGGGCAGGAGGAGGAGAGACACAGATGAGGGCTGAAAGCCTGAGTGGGGTTGTTATCCAGACCCTCCTAGAATCACAGGAACTAATGAATTCAGCCAGAAATCAGTGTGTGTTCAGCAGCTGCAGCTCCTCAGCACAGACTAAACCACTGAAGCTGTTCTGAGAAGGAAAATAAAAAGTGGGGAAAAGGCAGGAATGGCTCACCAAATATAACAAATGAACTGGGATTTATCTTGGATACTAGAAGGAGAACATTACTGCACATGTACAGGCAGGAAAATATCTCCAAACAGCTGCATGTGTGTTCTTGTGTGCCCTTCTCTGTACTATATGGGAGTGATGTAATAGCCTCGCTCTCTAATGTGGGCAGGAATGACTCCAGGCTGCTCCGAGCACATTCACATTAATTAAGTTGATGCATCGTGGCAACTCACATGTGAACAGATGCATATAATCATCTAGCTGCAGCAAAGCAAGCTGTTAGTGTACACACATGTTCTTCGTGATCGCCACACAGAAGGCAATATACAGCAGCTTTTTATCAAGGAATATATGTGTTAATGTGAATGACCCCACTGCTGCCTCACCCTGCAGCCTATATGTCTAACATGAGCCACACATAGGGCATGGTTTGACTTGTGAGCCATAACGTATCAGTCTTTGTTGTTAGAGGATGCTTTGTGTGGAAACTAATAATATGATCAGCAGCTACTTAAAATAATGCTGTTGATCAACATTCTTTTTTCTTCTGTGTGTGTCCATGCTTTGTGAAGTCAGTGTTACATAATTGCATGATTATGGCTCATCCTCATTAGCCTATTTTGCAAAATGCAATGATAATGATTATCAGCTGCAATTTCTTTCCAGCTTTTTGAGACTCATCTATTTACATCCTGAATATGTTCAACCAAAATAGCCAGGACTGCTAAGTATTACTATAACTATTGATTATTTTTGATCATTTTCATTAGTGACCAAATTGACAATTAACTGATTAATCATTTATATAAAAGGTCGGAAAACATTGAAAACAAACCAACCAACCAAACAAACAAAAATCAACAATCTTCAGTGTACAAGTTAGAAGCAGTACATTTTTTTCTGGGTTGTTTATTTTTGGCTTTGAAAATTACTTAAACCATTAATCTGTTATCAAAGTAGTGGTGATTAATTTTATGTCAGTCACCTGCTTGAGAAACCGTTTCATTTCTACTGTACTGTATTATTGCCCCTGAGGGGCCTAAAAGAGGTTTCAAGGTGATGTATTTACCTGCAGTCATAGTGAATCAGAATATCATTTAAAACTCAACAGAAGTGCAATACAATTTACCATGACCTTGAACAATTTCATGGTCAGTGTTCTTGCTGGGAGCCACATATTGATCAACATTAACACACTTTAACAGATATCCAGTTCAACCAGCTCAAGTCCTCTACTGTTAGTCAGTTAATGGTACCACTTGAGCACTCAGTGGCTGCATTCTTGCCCAAGAGCACATCCCCAGTATGTCCACATTTTAAATGATCAGATGAGCAGTCAAAGGTATGACTCTGTATGGTTTCATAGGTGTAAAGATCTATGACTGGCCAACTGTTTTTTCCTGTTATTTCCAAACAAATGGTTGCTTTTATTGTAGAATGCTTCTCTTAAAACACATTGTGTTTTCATCAGTGTCTCACAGCACAAATATATTCGTATAAAAATTAATGCAGTGCTTTGGTAATCAAACTATGTTGTCCTTTAAATGAGAACAACATGTATTGTGAAGGAGGATGACAGGAGATGGGCTAAAATATTCAGATGAAAGAAGAAGAGAGTGTCTATCTTCTCAGAAAATGTGTGAGGAGCAGGGCTGTGAAAGTGCTGCTGTCAGTCACTCTACACATGGCAGCTCTGTGGCACATGGGCTTGTGTATCTGTGACGTTTTTTTTTAGGGTAAAACACAGTGTGTATGATTACAAGTATAAAACATAAAAGTACAATAAACACACAACATTTCACTTAACACCAGGCTTATGTGAATAAACAAAAGAATGATGTATGAATGACATGCAGAACATGACACTCCACATCACTGAAGTAGAGGTTATGCACTTTATGCAAATTATGGAATTATATAAGTTGCTATTTAAGGAAGGGTTTTTGGTACCCAGTCTCCTCCTTTGTGCTGCCCCTGCAGTGATTTTTGTCCACCTGAACAGCTGACTGAGGCAAGAACAGACATGTGCATCTGCAAAGCAGGTGTCAGTCAGATGTGTAGTGTTAGACTGACAGGTTGCAAGGTTAGCAGGGACAAGCTCTATGTGCAGTCGTATATGTCACGTGGCAAGGCTTCATGGGACATCATGGGCCTCGCCAAGGTCCATGATGCCCAAGAATGCTAACAACTTCAGGAAGCCTGTCACATAAATCCCACATCCTGTCCAGCCTCTGGAAGTTTGATGGCTCCAGCATTTGGCCCTGACTTCTCAGACTTAAACAGCGTACTTTGGGAGCTCACTTTACCTTCACCTTCTGCCGTGAAGCGGGCAGAAATGCTCTGATTGAGCCAGAGTTAATTGAATTTGGTGAGAAAAAGTCTGACAGAGGGGAAGAAGGAGCGGAGGAAGGGATGTTAGCACTCCAGCAGGGACAAAGATGATGAGTTTGCCTTTGGGGTGAGGGCTCGATTCAATAGAGCATGTGAGCCATTTTCAGTGTGTTTCATCAGAGCTGGCCTCATATTGTTTGGGTTGGGTTAGGGCCACAGGATGCTGTATGGGCAGACATTTACCAATACACAGGATCTTATGTAACTGTTCCTTGTGCTGTACTGGGTGAGTGGCTGGCTCAAATGTCAGAGAAAAGGCTAGGTCTGTGCTATCACATTTTTCTGTAGCCAACATCTTACAAGATCATTTCACTGTGATTACAAGAAAAAGGGGGGAAAAAGCTTTCTTTGTGGTATCTCCATGCAGATATTTTTGTTTCTCCAGGGTTTAAGATGTCATGACTGAGGTTTCTGCCTCCATCCTGATACAGTGGAAGTGAAATGATTTTACCTTATGGGGCTCACACAGCACTGACACTTAGAAATTAGAAATTTAAAAGCAACATTTTGTATAAGCTATATCAAGCCCCAAACACACATTCTCCCCCAACCCTTTTTGTCAAACAGCCAGCCAGTAATTCCATGCTGGAGTGCTATTTGCCCCAGTTAGCGGTGTGTCTTGTAGTCTGTGATAAATTAGTTTAACAATATGCACCATATAAGAATAATATGAACTTAAATATTATAAATATTAAACTAGATTTTGATACAAGACCCCTTTACAGGACAGGGTCTTAAATAAATTTCATATTGCAGAAGCCACATTAGTTTGAGTTTATCACAGTGAAATTAAATAATTAACACAGTGTAATTGCAAAACAAACACCCTGGGTCCTTATTGACTCCACTAAGTCCCCAAAGGAGTTGCCAGCTTTGCCTTGTTGGTGATTGCACAGCCTCGCACAGATTTCCTTTCTTCTGACAAAATAGTCCCCTATAAAGACTGCTAACATTAAGGTTTGTATATTATCCAGAATAAATCTGATGCTGTTTCTGGAAAGATTTGGTGCTGGGGAATTTTTTTAAATATCCTGAGCTTAACAAATAAAATTCTGTTCATGTTCATTGTGATGGTGTGGTAGCAAAAATCTCCGACTCGATGCAAAACTACTGTATGCATACCTGGCTAACTACTGTACATTGTTCGTATTGTATGCATACATGCTGCATTTGATGTCTCTAGTAATCAATTTATTGTTTGTGATAATAAACAATGCATAAATGTATGTTTCTTATTCTAATAATATCAAAGCACTACCAAGTCTAACCAATACACTTTGATCACATGTCATAGTGCTAATTAGAGACATGGGACCTCCTGTACAGTTCTGTTCCTTGTAATTCTGATGTTTTGATGCATCTGATAAATATAGACTAGTTTTTGGAAAAACAATGACTTTGCAGTGCAGGAGCAGCTGATATTCATCAGTAGAAAGTCATCTGTTGTTTATCTGTCCAGTCATCCCAGAATCTGAGCAGACAGAGGAAGGGACAGGATGAGGACTATTAGCCCCACCTTCACCCACCCTACTGCACGTGCACTCAGGCATGCATTGACTCCTACTCCCTTTTCATTTGGAGAACAACACACTGTCTCGATCACTATGTGTGTCTGTATTTGGCGTTTACAGATGTATGAGGCCTATAAGGAAAACAAGGATTCAGAAGCCATGATGTGTGAGGGTCAAGATCAGATGAGGTCATCAGGGATGGCAAGCTTAGAGGAGTTTGTGTCAAGCAGCAGTTTCTGTGAGGAAGTCAGGTGTGTGTGGTTTTGAGAGACATACAAGAAGGGAGGAAAACTGAGTAGAGGAAAGGATGCTCATGTTTACAATATACTGTATATGAGAATGTTAACATTTTAGTTTCTGCTGACAGCAGAAACAACAAGATTTGTCCAAATTTAGCATACGGAAAGCACAACATGGATGTTTTACACATAACAAAAATAATATCAGAACAATCTGGCCACTTGGAAGGGTGGAAATGAGCATTTAATCTGCCTTTTTCCCCATCAAGTCTTGCTCGTAATTGAAAGGATATAAAAATGTGCATGCGTCAAACTACAACAGGATAAGCGTTAAAACAGACAATTTGCATTGATGCTGTTAATAAGCGTGCAGAGCACCATTTGCATGAGTGGAAACAAATGTCGGACACCTATTTATAGCACATAAGAGCCCATACGAGAGCAGTGGTGTTGAGCTGTTGCTGTGTGAACACAAGTGTCGGCACATATAGGCATCATCCTCCCCCGTTCCGATCTGTCCCAAATCCACAAGGCCTCCTGTTCACGATGGTTCAGCTGTTCTCAGATTGGTCGTGTCCACTGGGACAGTGTAAACATCCACATACACACCCTCACAAGCTGCCAGTGAAGGGACAGACAAAGAGGCTACACTAAAAGGCAAACAAACACACATGGTCAATGAGGATATTTTAGAGGATGGTCAGTGTGGCAGGCAGTGAGGGCTGCGGAGGACACGTCTTTGCCATAGAGGTCTTAAAAACATCCAGAAAATCACTCTCAATACCCAGGCAGATGCTCTGTCTTCTCTTGTGTGCAGTGAATCCTAGAATTCAGGCATAGTGGGGGAGAGCAGGCCAGGGTAAAGACAGACCAGAGTGCAGGTTTTTTGAGGTCAGACCAGGGAGTTGGTGCTCACATGTTTATCTAAACATAAGAACAAGCAGAGCTCTGCTCTGACTCAACTACATGTGACTCTGTGTTGGGAAACGTCATCGTTTCACAGACAGAAGCGCCTGTACGTCTGTGAGCATGTACACCATGCATGTGTATTTGCAGGAGAAATGGGAGTGAGGAGTGTGTTATACACACTTGTGGTTATGACTTCAGTCACAACTTCTCATTATGTTGATGTGGGAGGGGCGTTATGTAACTGTGTGTGGGTATTTGGTGTTTACAGACATGAGGAAAAAAGCATGCATGTTGCTGCCTTTGTGGAGATATGGACAGCTGTGTGTGTGTGTGTGTGTGTGTGTGTGTGTGTGTGTGTGTGTGTGTG
>NW_018127897.1:4222903-4223727 GCF_001952655.1 Monopterus albus | reverse complement strand
CGAAGTTGAGATGCTGCAAGATGTTTTGGTGCCACCTAAATTTTCTTTAGCTGTGCCAGCAGCAAAACAAGCCTCTGGGTTCACCAGCTCCAAGTACAGGTATGACACACCATCTCTTGCTTTGAAGTTAGGACACTCGCTGAAGGCAGTATGTGACATTGTGATTGGGGATCATATAAAGGCTGAAAATGATGCAGCTGCAGGCAGAGTAAAGAGCTTCTTGGACTTAGTGGCAGCAGAGTGGGACCTCTTTGTGTCACACCATGCACGAACAAACTTAGAAGAGGACAGATTGAACAAAAAAGAAATGATCCCACTCACAGAAGATGTGATGAAGCTGCAACAAGTATTGAAGTCCACAGTAGAGGAGGCAAAGCTGAAACTCATGGCAGCGCCTAACTCTAAAGCATACAAGATTCCCAGTGAGTGCCTTCTCTCACAAATCACACTTTTCAACCGGAGACGGCAAGGTGAGGCAGCAAAATTGCCTCTGTTGACCTATAGGAACAGAACCAAAGAAGAACCAAATGAGGACATTATGCAGTGCCTTTCAAAACTGGAACAAGATTTGAGTCATAAGTTTGCCAAGTAAGAGGGAAGGTTGGAAGAGAGGCCATAAAGTACCTGTGCTGCTTACCAGCGAGATGAACAAATCACTTAATTTCTTCATTAGGCAAAGGGGTGAGGACAATGGCATTTTGGGTAGTAATGAGTACATCTTTGCAAGACAGCATTCGGATTCTCATCTCTGAGGTTCAGACTGTTTGAGGAACTATACAGCTGCAAGTGGGTCAAGGAAGCCTGAAACACTCACGTCAACCCAC
>NW_018127897.1:4200170-4221188 GCF_001952655.1 Monopterus albus | reverse complement strand
ATTCTCTATTGCCACTTCATGATAGATTTGTGTTTTGCACCATTGTAGCTATAGTAGAAGTGGTGGCCCTCACAAAGAAGTCACAGAACGTGGGCCACACAAAGGCATAAAGACGTGTGTGTGTGTGTGTTTGAGCAAGAGAGACACAAAAATGAATCTCTAACTCCACAGGAAGCACACAAGCTACGAGGCTTCAGGCACACCTCAGGGACACGACAAGATGATAAGGTGTATAGAGAAGATGTGACATGTTCTATTGTGGGAAATGAGAAGTATACAGTGTTTATGGTGTGCAATGAGTCCACTGAGAATCACATTGCACTGAATGTTTGCAGAACCTACTTATGAATAAAATCAGCACTCATTAAAATCACTGGTCCACAATCATGTTACAGTCATTATTTTTATACCAACAGCTTATCAAATGGCAATGTGAGAGGGGTTATTTACTCCTAGTAATAAATCTGTATAGCAAATTATCGCCTGAATCAGCAGCTCGTTTTTGGCTTTAGGTAGACAGCTAACTCACATCAACATGCTTGCAATGTTGTTTAGTTAGTTTTAAGTTTTTGTGAAGTGGATACATTTTCTGTAAATGGTATTCCTGTGTATACAATTACAAGTGAAACAGGCTGTCCCGAACTTAGCAAACAACTGGGGCTTTGAAACTTAGTCCCTCTAAAGCTTAATATGATAGTCAAAACAGATTATTATAGATAATATTAAGAAACTGAGGACCTTGCTCCTGAAAACTCTACACAAGCATGGGATTATCTGTGATATATTATAAGGCCTCAAATGTCAGGAAACAATTCATTGTCACATTGACTTTTTGAGTTAAGAATCTTCATGATTCTCTGTCACTCCTACCTACCCCCTCCCCACCGACCTCCACCCCATCTCTGCTGCCATTTTCCTCCAAACCTGCTTTATCTCACCCTTTTACTGTGCTCACCCTCACGCTGCTGATTGTTTGCATCTATTCATGAAAAAGAATGTTATGGTTTTCTCATTCCATTTAAGCTCAGCCAGTGCTAACCCACTGTGCTCTGACATTCCTCTCAGGCAAGAGGTCTAAATCAGGCAGGGGAGATGAGGGAGGGATGGATGGAGGGAGGATGGTAGGGATTTGAAGGAAAGATGGGGAGCCGGGTGAGGGTGATGAAGCAGCAGGAGAGAGGATAAGAAGGAAGGGTTGGGAGAGGGGAAAATCTGAGTAAAGACAATGTATGAGGGCAGCGAGGGAAAGGTGTAAAAGAAGGACAGCAAAGAAAAAACAAATAGGCAGAGACATTACAGTGCCTGAGAGGGCTCGGCAGCCAGCCATATGCTCATAATGTGGATTCAAAGCTGACCTTTCCTGCTTGCCATCTTCTGTCTCTCTCTCTATCCTTCCTCTCTGTCCTGTCTCCTAAAAATAAAATGTCTCTTACATGACGATTTTTCTTATATAACATGTTATTATCTCTCCTCTTTGTCATTACATTTCATTTTCTAACCATACAACTGCTAGTTTCTTGTAATTTGCCTGCTGAACAAGATATTTTAACCACTTAATTAAATGGGGAGGGGGGGGGCTCCCTCCTTTTTATCATTGGACATCCAGCACACGTATATCACATACTGTTACAGTCACAGTGTGCTGTGACTTAGCCCACTTTGAAGCCCTGTGGATACAGTGTGGCATAAAGCTGCAATGCTTATAAGTTCTAAACCCACCAGAACGACTTACACTAATACAAGCTCATGCATTTGAATGCACAGAAGTGGAGCAGGCTAATATTCATACTAGTCTGTGTATACTTGGAGATAGACGCTGCATTTCATGTAAGCTGGTTTCTTTAAAGTGGTTTTAACAGGTTGGCAGCAGTTTTACAAAACATAAAGAACATTTAATGCATAGTATGTGGATTAAACATCACTGATTTGAGAGCAGAAATACTAGACACCACAAGATGTGTGCATATGCTTGTGGATGTTAAAACCACACCAGTTTGGTATTAAAAAAATCATTAAATGAATGGCACATGTGGTAAATAAAAGCTCAGAGATTACACTGCAGAGATGGATTTTGGAGGCAGCAGTGCTTCTGATCATTTTTGGCCTTTTTCCTGTTCACATGCAATTTCACAACCTATCTCAGCCAGTTCTCTGAACATTTGTGTTTCATCTTTTTCGCTTTTGATCTGCACATTTTTCTCCTGTTAATTCTGTCACTGAGTGTGTCTCTTGGCAGCTTCCTTTCACACTTTCAACCATTTCAATGTGTAATTTGAATCCCGTCTACATTTTTGCTTTCAGTTACCACTTTTCCCAGTAAATGTACTTCTTCTGAGTTGACAGACTCAAGAATCACGTCTCCCTGAAATATGAAAAATACTTTGTTATGAACTGAACATATGTACAATAAGAGAACGGTTCTCGGTTGGTATTGCAAATTTTAAATCAGTCTTTTGCCTTTGAGTTCTCCTGGCACAAACCAATCCACTGTGGTATCATACTAATATGATACCAATGATATATCGGTGAAACAGTAAAATAAAACAATGTCCCAAAATGTTTTCATATTGTTTGTTTATAGATGCCAACTAGTTGAACTGAAGGTAAAAAAAACATACACTGCTTTCCTTAAGACAGGCATCCCAGTGACGTGTTAATGCTGTGATCTCAGCCTGTGTGAATTTATAAACTCCCTGAATGTGGATATTGTTTGCTGCAGGGCACATTTGTTTGATGAGTCTAATTTCTTGTCTGAAAAAACAAAGGTGTAACATTCAGCTGCTGAGGATCAGCGAGTGTGAGTGATGGTATACATAAACTCATCTCTCTCTAGCCCACATAGGCTGTGTTTCTACCAGAAGATCAAATATAACCAGGCTCAAAGTATGGCTGGGTGTGAGCCAGCATGATGCTTTCAGTTATGTTGACTCACGCTGTGATTGCTTCTGGCTTGCAGCAAACATAGTAGGCTATGTCATGGCTATGCAATTTTTTTGTTGCTTTTTCCACAGACATTCGTCTTATTCTGACTCAAAGACCAAATTTTTTATCTCAGATTTGCAGTCCCCATAATCTGCACTACATTTCTCTTTTTTATTCATTTTACACTGGAATTTTTTTTCTACTTTATTCAGTGTGTGATATTTTTAGCAGAATTGTAAACATTTCTAACTCAGATGACTGTGCAAAAGGGAAGTAATGTGTCAGATTCATGTGCAACCATGCATGACCTTTACAGTGAACATCTGCCTGAGGGCTTTGCATGTACATTTCCTATAGGCAGTATGAAGTCTGCAACTGTTCATTTATTCAGTACAGTGACAATCAAGGTTGAGTAAGCAGTGCAATTAGGCAGGAAGCTTTAACATAAGCTTATTTTTAAATCAGACACGGTGAGTAATGTTGTCTTTTTGTTGTTAGTGAATTTTTCATCTCAATGCCACATGCTATTAATGAACAAACACAGATGATTGCATCCTCTTTAATGTTACTAATAAGTGAAGAACTTTAAAATATCCTGTAATTTTACTGTGACATATTCTTTAGAGACAGCACCCACAGGGTGGTTTAAAGTCAGTCTTGTTAAGGCACATACCAGGTCACCACAGCCTCCAGGACTCCTGGCCCAGGGGCCTTTGTTGCATGTCAGTCCCTATGTTTGCTATCTATCTAGACTCACTATTGAACAAACAAATAAATAAAGACAAAAAATTATCCTTATAAAACAAAAAACTACCCCGTAAAGCTCTTACCATGTTGGCATTACTGGCTCCATGCAGCCCAGCCCACTACTACCTCACACTAGCAAGCCTGTTTATATCAGCTGATCTAAATGTTGTCAGTAACAACCAGGTAACAACATGTTAACTACAGTACCAGCACTGACATTAGGAATCCTATAAATGTGCTATTCAATTAATAAGACCAAAATGAAAGGATCTTATACTGTGTAATCCTCCTCGTCATATACAGTAACACCGAGACCTCATTAATAACACAGTTAATTTCAAGAGGAAAATTTGTGTGTGCACCCAGGACTTCCTCTCTTTCCTGGGTTTAATAATAACTTCACAAGAACCGAGTGAAAACAGCTGATGTATTAGTCATAGGTTCAGTGTATTTGCCAGTAGACACAACATCTCTGCTCTCACATTTTTGGACCAGGCTGATTGTTCTGTGAGGCTCTGCTGCTAAAACATGTCATCATGTGAAGGGCACTTGCTAGAGCACCTGTAGTCAGAGCTCAGTGATAATCCATGAATAAGGTAAGTTATGGGATGGGAACAGCTTGTGAATATCAAAAGCAAAAGGACATAAACTGGTATTAAAACATACTAGTTAGGCAAATTCTTTCATTTCATTCAGTTTCACAGAGATTAGAGTTCTGATCTTATTCACTGTGTTACGTTTCAGTTTATTCACCTGCACCTTTGAAGTTGGGGGGAGATTTTAAAGTGAGGCAGGTATAGGCTAACAGGGCCTCGCTATGCTTGTGACAAAAAGACACAGCGATGAGCTCTGTCTCTCCTGATCCACAGGGACCTAGAAAGTAGGCCAGACTGTGTTAGACTGCTGCAAGGATCAGGATGCTGAAGTTGATGGATTGCGATCAGAGTTCCTTTTCACACTTTAGATGTCAAGAGTCTGTGTGTGTGTGTGTGTGTGTGTGTGTGTGTGCATGCGCACGCACATGGGAAAGAGAGAGAAAGAGGAAAATATTCTTCATACACACATGTATCAGAGTGCCTTTTCACACTTTAGATGTGAAGAGTCTGTGTGTGTGTGTGTGTGTGTGTGTGTGTGTGTGTGTGCATGCGCACGCACATGGGAAAGAGAGAGAAAGAGGAAAATATTCTTCATACACACATGTAGATCTTTTTTTTTAGGTTTTCCAGCTGAGCGTCACACTATGTCACCCAGAAGCACCCAGCCTTTTAATAAACCATCTTTTATGGTGATGAAGTTCAGCTGTTCACCCTGTCTACCCCATCTAACACACTTGAACACAGGAACGTAAGAGGCACAGAAAATCCTATAGGAGGCTTGAAAAACTTGAGACACTATTGTATATTATATTATAAACTTACTTGTGTGTGCTACTAATAGATTGTGATGCACTTGGAAACAAAATATATAATTATAGGATGTTAGCTCCACTTCCTAAATGTTAGAGGCAAGAAATATTTATAAGGGCATTAAATACAAATGAAGGATGAGTATCTGCTTAGAGTGAAAGATGCATTTTGTGCTTTTTCATTTCTGTCTCTTCTCATTTTATGGAAATACGTTTGTTGGTGTTAGTCAAACCAACTCACTAATTCTAACACCCATCATTTCTATGCGACTAGGCCAATAAACCGATCTCATGCCTTTTGTCCACAGAGTGCCGTTTGATTAATTTGCAATTAGGAAGCTCTTTGTCTGTTGACCAACTGAGTTTTAAGTTCCAGTGCGCCGATGACCCTGAATGAAGCACATGCACCAAAACAGGCAAGAGACAACGAGGCTGGTCACGTGTTGTTTGTTCCCCCGGAGTCCTTTCACACTCTATAGTGAGATATATTCTGACGACGAATCGCGGGATCCCGTGCAGCCCAGGATGCCGACGCGCACCCATGCAAGCGCACACCCAATTCGGCGGTGCCTGGGATTGGGTGGAGGGTGTGGTGGCTGCGGACGGAGTCTCGGGATTGGTAGAGTTCACAGCCAAACTTGTTGACTCATAACTGAGCAGCTCCTCTCCATCCTTCACGGCGCGGAGCTGTCCAGGGCCAGTGGTGCTGAAGCTGCCAGCTTCCGACACGCCGGTGGAATAATTTCGTCCTTTTTCAGGTTTGATTGCTCTACTCGAGCCTTTGTGTAACACTTAAAGACGTCTGATTTAAGCGTCAATCGACGGATTCCTATCTGCCGTCACCGCCCTGCCCAGAGCGCTTCAACCCTTCAACTTCTTAGTCGACCAAACAGAGGACCCTCTGAGGCGCAGGCATGGCTTTCATGGTAAAACACGTGGTGGGAGGACAGTTGAAGAATCTGACAGGCGGACTGACTGAGGAGAAATCCGAAGGAGAGAAATCAGAAGGGGCTGCGAAGATGACTCAAGAGGAATTTGAACAATATGAGCAACAGCTAGAGGAAGAAAAGTAAGGCATTGATTGAAGCTTGTAATTTAAAGTGATGAAAAATGAAAACTTATGGTTTGTGCCGGAACAGCGGTGAAAGCGTGGTGTGTTTAAACAGTGTGTTTTGTGCGTAAATAGCTAAGCGCTCTCAGCGCGCCACGAGCTTTTTTACGCGTCATGCAATAATGAGTGCTCAACACACAGCTGCTCCTCTCGCACAGGGAGCTCTCTGTCTCTTAGCTTGTGCAAATTATCTAGAGCCATTTTAAATGTTGGATTCCTGGAATCAGTCTTCCACGGAAACGTCTATGAGATTGGTGCCTGGGGCGAAACATGTTCCCATTGCTGTGCGTGCGGCGGAATAATGAACTAGGCTATGCGGTAAATAGAATGGTCAAATCAGAGCCCCTAATTGGGATTTTATCAGAGGTGCAAACAAGCAACAGCGTGAACTAATATTTATTAGTTTGGGATTTTTCGTCCTTGGCCCACCTTCATCATCCTTTCATGGTTGCTAATAATTTACAAAATGTACATATTCAGCATTGTTCTTATCTCCTGAGCCCACTGGAGCAAAATATAAGGCCTTACAAACAGGCTGGCAAACAGTTCACCCAGAAAACAGTAACTCACCACTGACTGGTGATTACTGTGACGCTCCACATCCCACATAAGGTGTTCACAGTCTGGGCCATGGAATAAATTACCATAGAAATGGAATGTGGAATAAATATCCATATTTTAGAGAAATTCCATAATGTAGGTATTTGCTCTTGGCTTAGAGGAAGATATTAAAATAACATAAGAGCACACTTGGGGAACAATTTATTTTCAAGTGTCTCACAGTATCATGTGTAGACAAGTGGGAAGCGAAGTCTTAACTGTGCCAGTATTGACTGAACTCTACAGGAACATGGCAAAATGCTAGATGCCCTGCTGTCACAATGTGACCTTCAGGAAAAGTGAGTTATTGGTCAGGGGTACTAAACATGAGTACAGATCACTGAGAAGCCCATACTGCTCAGACTGAAGCTGAATAAGGTGGGGGAAGGGGTTGGGAAGGATCATTTATCAACTTCAGCACCCAGGTCAGCCTTGGTCATCTCATGCCCTTGAGATTGGAAGACACAAAACTCTACTCAGCGGTTGCAAGTAAGCATTGCGGGGGCCTATGTGCTGTTTGGTGTTTAGCCCGCTCATGTTTAGTCTGGCTGACATAGACAGCACCCTGAATGCAGCATCGCCACATCAAATGACCTTCCCATGACACACTGAGTACAAACATTTTGCAAACCATGCCTGTGTCCCTTGTCTTCACATTATGCTGCTCACTTAAATTTAGGCACACAGTGTTACCCCCCCCCACTGTAGCTTTTCTTTGAAGAGCATCATCTATAGCATTTATGTTGTTGTAAGCACCAACTGTATTTCACTAACTGTGATCGAATGTGGTCTTTTACAACTGTATTTACAGCCAGTTTGTTATGTATTATGTTATGTCACTAGCTCACGATGTCAGAGGCACTTCATCAAATTTAACAGTTTAAGAGGGACAGTTATGAACCACACTGAAGCCATCAATATTCTAGTGATCTTCAGTGGAGAGAGCAGTTCCATCAGCCTACTGTCTGCCCTCTGCTGGTGGCACCCCATAGTGTAGGCTGGATTGTTTATTAAACAGACAAATAACAAAACACTCATTAAAAAATATGCCACCCTTATATGGAAAGTTGGGTGCACTGTAGACTGGCTTAAGCTGCTCAATGTGTAGAAATAGTAATTAAGCTCTGTTGAAGGTTTCCATGCTGCTCTGACATGAAACTCCCTGTTAGCTCTGGAGCTCTTAAGTCCAGAATATGTATGTTGGGTTGACAGCTATATAACGTGGTGGGTCTGCTGTTAGTAAGTTACCTCTAGTAGTTCCAAGTGGACTGAAATCCCTGAGGACAGTTGGACTGACAGGATGCTACGTCACACCCGGTGCTTCTAAACAAAAGCAGAACATCTCTTCCTTCTTTTTATCCAACGGCCTCCTGGTTCTGTTTTAGAAAAATGTATTTTTCCATCATTCTGCTGTTAATCAAGTGTATGTGCTTTCATCTGTGGTAAGCTTGGAAATAACAATGCTATCTGCAAGCACCACACATAATGAATCTGAAAATGAAGAAAACCAGTTCTTCACAGCCATGTGCAGCATCACAAGGCTCCAGCTGGATTCGGACCTTGCATTACCATGAGTCTTTTTAAAAAGACATGTTTGGCTTTGGTTGGAGGCTGAGATGATCTAAATTTATTTGACACCTTGGACATTGTGCCAGAAAACTATTTTTCTCTTTTTTTGCAGACGAGAACGAGAAGCTCATTTTGCCCAGAAGAAAGCAGAGCGAGCCACAGTTAGAAGTCATTTTCGGGAAAAGTACAGGCTACCAAAGGTAAACTGATTTGGCACTGCTTTAATAAAACAAACAAAACATAAACAGTAGACTATTCTTCAATTAAAAACAGAATCTCTGTTTTTGTAAAGATTATTTTGCAGCCTAATAACATGCAATGGTAAGATTTGAACATCTTGTGTTAAAGTTGTTGTCCTTTATCTCTGCTCTGCCTCTGGACATGTCCTTCATGTACTTGAGTGTCTATAATGCATCTACCAACTTGTGTACCAACCTCAGAATGAGCTTGATGAGACTCAGATCCAGCAGGCGGGGGATGACGTAGTGCTGCCCACAGAGCTGGCCAAGATGATTGCAGAAGACAACCAGGAAGAAGAGCACAAGCAGTCCGTGCTGGGCCAGCTGTCCAACATCCAGAATGTGGACATCGACCAGCTGAAAGACAAAGCCCAGGCCACACTGGAAGACCTCAAAAAGCAGACGGAGAAATGCAGTCTCATGTGATCTGGCCTGCTCTAAGTCCCTGGAGATTAGAGTTATACAAACATTTTTCAGTGGCAGAGCTGCTTTGGAGATAGAAATATTCTTGTTGCTTTAGTGGAATTGCCACTTGGCAAAGCCACATAAGAGTTTTTCTAGCTGTGCAGAGTTAGACAGATGCCCTGAAATTAATGAAATTAAGAAATGAGGAGGCTGATATTCTGTGGTTTATCTTACTAACAGGAAAGAAAATAATTCTAACTTTTTTAACCTAAGTGAGCTAGTTTTTTAAGTCTTTCTGTTTAACCATCAAATATAATAAAAGTCGTGAATGTCATTCATAGATTTTGTTTAAATTAGCTCATTTGCACTCTGCGGTTCTGAGATTTAACCAATGAGGTTATTTCTGTCTTTATAACAACTCCTCCTCTGAAAAATACATGTCTGTTAAATCCTTTACTCCATCCATCCCCTGGCCTCCCTCACTCTCTGTACCTCACATGA
The DNA here is from genome assembly GCF_001952655.1 of Monopterus albus. Lineage (NCBI taxonomy): Eukaryota > Metazoa > Chordata > Actinopteri > Synbranchiformes > Synbranchidae > Monopterus > Monopterus albus. The sequence continues at coordinate 4,211,689 of NW_018127897.1, read as the reverse complement.
GCAGCGACAAGATCCAGTATCATGTGACCCTGCTTAGTGAAATCAGCTGTGTGGTTAGAAAACATATACACAAGGCTAACACTGGCTCATGTGAGGATACCATGTGTGTTATCTGATGATGTGGTGGTGAAGAAGCCATTTGTGGAGTTGTTTATGTTCCACATAAAAAAGCACAAACTTTTGAAATGGGCAATATTCATGTAGAGAAAGAAATGAGGCTGATCTTTGCCCTGAGTAGCTTACTAATGTTGGCACACTGCCGTCCTGAGGAAGTCTTCCTGTGAGCTACATAGCCTGACTTTTAATCGTTTCTTAGTCATATCATTGTAAAGTTGTTTTGGGGGCTTTTTCTGTACTTCAGTGTGCCTTGGATGTTCATACAAGGTTGTCGTCTCTAGAGCTCTAACATCTGTAAGCTACTCTTCGCAAAGACAGGCCATGTTGTTTGTTTTCTTATTTTGTAGTTGTATTAAAAGCAACAAAATTATTATTGAGCAGTCAAAAGTACTGTTGTACTTAAGGCCAGGATATATGTGCTGCATTTTGTAAGTACATATATACAGTAAAGTGTGTACAATAACAGCATTCCTAAATTTAGCCTAGCTTCAGTATCAGTTACATAGGGAGTAAAGCTGTCTGTGCTGCATCCAGAGGATAAAAAAATGAAAGCCACTCAGAGGAGAGACATAGAAATGGTTCAGAAATTAAATGCCAAAGTCTTCAGTAAAAACACTCGACCCATCATAAAGGAAATGGCACAAATATGTCAAACTGTGTAACTGTGTGTATATGTCCAACTATAAATCCACATACAAATATTTATGTTCTATAAGATGTAAGTGTATCTGCTGTTCCTCTCTGTTGTCAGCAGCGGGTCATCCCCCACTCTGTTTTCATAGTCTCATAGTGTCATCAACCGCCATATGACCTTTGACCTGTATGTCATCTCACTGGCCCCTGCGTGTCAGTGGTGCTGTTTTGTGCTGGTGGATTCATGTTCTTTAGACAATGTATTATGTCAAGTTGTGTATCTGTAAAAACTCAGTCCTGCTGCTGAGAGTGATGGTCATTTGTGTGACACAGCACACAGTCAGCGTGGGCTTTCTGCAGTATTCTGTCTCTGTTGTTTCCTAGGCAAATGGAGGAAAAGGCATTAGGAGGAATTAGGAGGGGATGTTGTTGGTTGTTATTGATACATTCATATACAAAACATTTTGCCAGTGGTTGATCTTATGTAGCAGTGGTGCTGAGGGTGATGTCACACTGATCTCGCTTTTTCCCTTTTTGATTCCTGCTATTGTTCAACTGCCAAAAAAAAGATTATAACATTTTTTATTTTGCATATTAAGAGTGCACAGGTTATCTTAGAGGAATTGCAGGCAATAAGATATTTAGTGTTTTCTCTAAAAAGAGTGGTAATTTCCTTGCTGTAGCCTGAATGATAAGATTAAAGTGCTTATTGAGAACAATATATCTGTAACATTACAATAATACAAAGCAGGGGAAAAGTTGCAATAAGTCCTAACAGTCATGTTTGATGATAAGACTAAATTAATAGGTGGAAGAGAAGCCATACAGCAAACTCTGTGTATGAGTGTGTGTGACTTAATAATTTAATAATAACAACAATAATATACTAATGTAATTTATGTGCTGTCATTGTGTGCAACTGATGTTTTCAGGAAATGGCTGCCATGACACGCAGTTCATTCTTTGGCTGTTTTTTGATTCACAGTATCTCCAACATTCTGTCTCTTAAAGTATTTCAGCAATTTTAACTGCAGTAAACTGATTTTTAGGATAATGATCTTCCTTTTTGTTTTTTGAGTCATTTTTACACAGAACAGCCACATGTTAATAATTTCTCAGTATTCTTCAATCTGCAGCAACATGAACACCAGATGGAGACAAACTCACACTCACAGCTGCAGCTTTCTCCAACAGGGAGGCTGCAGATAGATGATGTTGACTGATCATTATTTACAGGTCAGATGGGATGCTGTTGTCAATTAGAATTAAAAGATGTAATTAATATCATATAGGGGAAAACAGTTTTGTTCTCTGGCACCAGTGCAGAGACAGAATCATTCAAGTGATCCATATGTACCAGTGTGTAGCAAAAGCCTACATGCATGTTTGGATCATATATGTATTTCAGTGCACTTATATAAAGGATGAACTAAATAATACAGTACAGCCCTACAAAACAGTAGTACAGAGTGCGATATTTGTAATGTTGAGACTACAAGACAGAGTTTGATTGAACTTTATAGTGATTGTAGACACTCATTTGTGGTGTTGTATTGGGAATATTTATACTCTGGCATTTAATTTGTCCAGCTGCTGTACATACAGTACAAGGGGCCTAAATATTAATGCATACATAGTGTATTCTTTCCCTGACAGAATGTTTAAGACATTACTGGGGTTCCTAGAAGCAGCTATTTCTCATAGTTTTGAACAGATAGTAGGCTGGGCATCCATTTGGCTATTTGGAGTAAAACTGGCACAGCCTCTTGCTGAGGGCAGAACTGAAAGTGCTTTGTAAAGAAACAAGGATCAAGTTAGTTACCATTTCAATGGCAGAAAAGCCCGAGCTATTGGTAGTTTTCAAGTGTGATGTGAAGGGGGATAGCTGTAAAATATATTGATGCTGAAACCCCTCTCTATTGACAGGCTGCAGTGCGTTAACAATCATCAGCCTGGAAAGACACTGGGCCACTGCATGGCCAATCTGACACAATTAGGGTGAAACGAGCCAGAAAATTCTATTCTCTCCAATTCTCTTCTATCAATCATGGCTTTAAAACGCTGCAGAAATGAGAGACAGGAGAAGAAGATGAGGAAAAAGCGTCAAGACACATCATGAACCTTAAAGTGAAATTTCCAAACGATTAGCCAGTTATCACACAGGTTTGCTGTGAAGAAACCTGTTTGCTTTTCTGCCCTGAAAGCACTGCAGTTACAGATGTGAGCTTCTACAAAAGAATGCGTTTTGCAGCCCCTCAGCTTCACTTGTGTTTTGCTACAAGAAAAGAGGGGACCACACAGATCCTGAGTTTCATGCAAGGAAAATTATAAACCTTTTCCCGCAGTCGATCTTGTCATATACTGAGAGGATTTGCGCGCAGAGCTGTGCTGCTATAGGCCTGGAAATAGGTCCCACGGCTGACTCCTCTGTGACGACCAATCGGTGGACAGGATTGTAAATTAGAGAGGGAAGGAGGGAGAGAGGGGGAGGAAAACTTTTCTTTCTTTCTTTTTTTCAATAGGAGGAGGGGAGATGTGGGCAAATGCTTTGCCGACCGTGAAGCGTAACAACAAGAAGAGGGACAAAGACGAATATAGCAGGATAAAATGCGACAGACAGAAACCTCTTCCAACTAAAAACAGCATCGGAATGCGTGGATCTGTGTTTACAGTGGTCTAACTGGGAAGGGGAGTCGAAACTAACGATGGCAAGAAAGATGAGTTCAAGTGTTAAAACTGAATTGCGGACAATAACTGTGGTTAACTTTGGGTAGCACTACGGCACGTCACAGAGTGCACTTCATATGTGCACCGGTGGCACGGAGCAGGCACCAGCTGCAGTTTGGAGTATGATCCCCCACTTCTGAACGGACATGCTTCTTGGAATGACTTTTACTGCGCTCTCTCTTTGCAGCCATGCGTGGTGCTTTCCCTGAATCAGATCCCGACTTCCACTGTTGCGAAGCTGACCAGGAGGAGGCAAACCTAACGAGGAAGTTTGGGGATGATTTGTAACACATCTGCATCGACTGCGTTTGTACCAGTTTGGTTGCAAAATACAACCAAGCAGTTTTCCATGTATGGAAAACTGAACTGCGGTCTGGGAGATTCAGTGCGCAGATAATCCTGGTACTAATGTGTTGGTGGAGAAAGTGCACGTCACCGAACTCCATCCAAGCATGAAATGTTGGTGCAGCGCCCTGGCACTTCTCCCATGGGTGCTAGTGGCCTTAGATGCCCATCTGATTTGCTGGCAGGCGCTCCTTCGGTGCCACGACGAACCTGAATGTGATCTTGCGTACAATCAGTATCTAGCAGCGTGTGAAGGCAACATCAGAGGTACGAGGAGGCAGTGTCCGAGCCACTGCATCAACGCGCTTATAAGGCTGAATCACACCCGCAGCGGGCCAGACCTGGAGACTTGCGACTGCGCCCAGGACCTGGAGTGTCTCAGCGCCAAGCGAGCCATAGAGCCCTGCCTCCCCCGCAGATATCCGAGCGATGCCGGGGGGATAGGGTGCATGGAGGCTCGGCAGCGCTGCGAGGAAGACAGCAGCTGTCACACCTCTCTCACGGCCTACTTGTCATACTGTGGGCAGCTGTTCAATGGCAGGAAGTGCTCCTCCAAGTGTAAAGCCACCATTCAGCAGATGCTGTTCATCCCAAATGGCATGCTGTTGAACCGCTGTGTGTGTGATGGGGTAGAGAGACCTTTCTGTGAAGTGGTCAAGGAGAACATGAGCAAACTGTGCTCAATAGGAGACCACAGTGTTGTTTCAGACCAGTCTGATGTGGATGACATCTATGAGGATGAAGACTATGACCCTAAAAATGACAGAGAGGATGTGTATGATGACGATTCTTCTGCTTCCCAGAGGTTATCTGGCTGCATGATGCTCCTGGTTCTTCCTCTAGCAAGAGTATTATACTGAGATGGAACGCTTTTTGGACTCATGGCCCACAGTGGGTCTGCCAAAGAGTGCAAGGTCACTCCTGGATTTGAGAGGGGTTTAGTGACATGCTCACAGACAGCATTATCGTACTGGCACAGGATTCAAACCCGGGTCTGCTGGATAAGCAAAGCTGTGCTTTCTCTCCCAGATCTCTCTGCTATCCTAGTTTAGGTGCATGGTGACAGAAAGCAGAGCAGTGATTTGAGTAGGCTTTTCACAACTGTAGTATTTGCATAGTAATTTCTTTTCATGCACATCTCACTCCGGAAAACTGCTCTTTTGATTTGTGATTCAAATTTTTACATGAGTGACCTTACAGTACTTTGTATGAACCGTTCATTTTGTGCTAAGTACAGTAGAGGGAGCGCCTATTGTCAAACCTTCAGGTGAAGACATCAAGAAATTAACCAAACTACACTTTGTTGCAGGTCCTTGCCATTTTGTGTCCTTTTAAAGAGCTGCTATTTGTTTGGTTTGGTCTCAGTGGCACTTGGAATGTGGCTTTATTAAGCCCTTAGACAACCATTGGACCCATCCAGTCTCTGTTTGCTCTGCTCTCCATTTCAGGGGCCTCTGCATTGTTGCAGCAACCACACTTCAAATATTTTTGGGAACAGTCAGAAGATATGCAAGGGTGAGAGATTAAGTACTTAAATTAACTGAAGTGCCTTTCTCGCCTCTCTGTTTGGGGCCCCTCCCTCATTTCCAGACACCCCCCTCTCACCCCTTGCTTCCTCCCTATTGCTTGCCTCCTCTCATGCCTTTAAAATACCCCTGCCTTTATTACTGCTGAAGCAACAACCCAGGAGAAGCTGCCAGCTGCTGGTGTTAACATACGGCTCAACATGTCATACCTGGAGATTGTCCACAGCACTGCTCATGACAAGGGGCCTCTCTGGTCTCACACTGCTTGGTTTTGTTATGTATGGGTGAACACAATTTAAACAAACTGTGTGAGTTAAGTGTAAGTTGTCGCAATCAGTTTTCACAGGCTCCCTAGATAAAGGATGTACGTGTATTACGGATTAATATTGAGGACATCATGCTCTACATTATTGAACCTCCAGTGGAACAGGACTGCTGCCGCAGCACGATCAGTGGACATGGCAGCGTCATAACAGTGTGCCAACAACAACACCAACATACTGTGTAGTAATCTGGTATGAATGGTGACGTGTGGGTGAAAGGTATGTTAATTATTTTGTCACACAGGTTTCCTAAAGAGAATTTCAGAGTGTTAGGCCATGTTTAGAGATGTTTTAACACACAGGATTGTCACTAAGTGGTTTCTAAATAACATTGCAGAATTCAGAAAAAGCCCACACCAAGCTTGAGTTCACTTCACAAATGCCTAGCAAGGTTCTTCTGTACTAGAAAGTACTTTTTAAGGAGATGCTCTGCACAGGTACTGAGCAGCTAACAGGGCTAATGATGAGGATGAAGGTCCACAATGACAGTCCAGACATTCAAAGCAGCCGTCTTTCAGGGCCACTTCATCACTGTTCCATGTAAAGCTGTTTGATTAAAAGGGAAAGTAAAAACAATGTTTTTGCTAGTATTGATCTCTTGTAATGAAACTGTCTTTGCCATTTGAAAATTGTGTCAAAACTAATATTTTTAAGTCTTGACCAGTGTTGATAAATGTTAAATTATGAAGCTAGAATATGAAGAATGTGTATATATTTTGATTATATGAAGTAAAATAAGTCAGTGTCCCAACTGTCCCTTAAATGGACTTAATACAATATACACCCACAAATGTAGCTCAGCTTTTTGCCCACAAAACCAGACATGATTTAGACTTTCAAAATTTTCATCTCACCTTGTGGAAACATAGCAGGAAGCATCTCAGAGTACTGTTTTTTATGTTGGAGGGTAGATTTATAATAAAATGTTTATGAGCTAAAGCTGTGTAATGGTGTGATTTGTACAGAGAGCGAGAGATAAAGTTAAAATATGTAAACGTGCACACAGTATACCAGCACTTTACACCACAAAGTTAGTCATTCATTTTCTAAGCAAAGTTTATTTTTTGTTCGGTAGCTTTGATTTGGATGCAGCAATATTTCTTTACATTAGATCTGAAATCCTAAATGATTTATATGATGTTACATTGTGGGCTGCTATATGTTGAATTTGAAAGCCAAAAAAGAGAGGCCATTGTTTGAAAAAGCCAAATGTAAACACAGTAAGTACTGCATGTGGCCGCAGTTCACGCTCTAATATTTGAGAGATTAGGTCAGAGTAACTGAGACCTCAAGAATTTTAAGTGTCTAGTGGTTGCACATTAAGTCCTCATTGAAGCAGAAAGGCAAATCAGGAATCTAATTACATTTTAGACTGGAGTTATAACTAAAGCACCGTACTGTAAGTAGACAGCTATGACAACATGTCCATTCATCCAGCTGAGCTGGTATCAGGAGTTCACTGTACTGTACACACTCACATTTGTCTTCATGTATTCACAGACTTGACTAATGGCCAAAACTTAAATGAACCTCGGTTACAGAGCAAGCAGCCATTTGAGGCTATCATATTAACATAAGTATTTAGTCATTAACAAACAGTAAAGCATCATTTAGCATTGCTGCTGGGTGTGAGGTGCACACCTGCTCTGAAAATGCAACCCTAATCACACACAACAGTGTAGTGGGAAGAGTAAAAAAAAGACCACAAAGAAAAAAAATCTTTATTATTATTACTATTTTACAAGGCAGAAGAATCTGAATTAAAGTTGTTCCTGTCACTATGCATAATCAATAATTTAACAAAAGGATATCAGGTAGTTCAGAGGTGTTACATACTGTATTCCTCTATTGTCAACTCGTACCTATCCTTTGATAAAAAGACGTCTCCATGGCTGATGTTTGGATGTTCTGAGCCTTGTGTGACAAAATAGACCTACTTAGACATTTGTTACTTGACTTAACAGGTGGCAAATTTCAACAGAATCACCACATCTCCAGAGAACCGTACAGTTTTGCCTGATTTTTGGTTAACCACAGGAATCCTCAAGCACTTCCAACTGTTTTTTGTGTCATAAAAACAGGAGACACTGGGGAAACAAAGCGGCCTACAGCTACAGTATAGAGCGACTCCATGTAGTTGACTTAGATTTTCTTTAGTCCAATCTGTCTTAACCATTGCCATGCATCTTAAAGTCCTCCAACATAACTACCCTGCCTGCTTCAAACCCCACCACCTCCCCACCCCAATTCTGGGAGCAAAATCAAAACAAACATAAGCAGAGCAGCCTCGGGGAGCTGAGTGTGCAGAGGGAACAGGGGGTTACACAGGCAGCTCTGTGCTGGGGCCCATTTTCTAAATTATCTTTATTCAGCTCCCCTGACCCTGACCTCTTCAAAGTGGGAGTGACCAGGAGATTTAGGAGGCTGTTGTCTCTCATAGGTACAATGTTCCATTCATGATGGCCATCGAGCCACAATAAATAGCTGACCTGCTTTCTGTTTCAGTTCCATCGTCTAGAACATAGAGACCCCTCTTTACGGGTGACACTGGTGCCAGCTGGACTTGACTGCTGTCCCATTAACAGTATCAACAGAGAGAGACAGAGGGACAGAGTCTGGAAGGGGAGAGAGCAATAAGTAATGTTGTTGGAGCTGCAACAAAATGGAGGCCACTTAAAGCCACAATGCTGTATGTTGTGGTTAGGGAGAGGAGATTGGGGGGGTCTTAGAAGATGAGGTAGTGGGTTAAGTTTTCCATCTCAGAACCTCTCTTTCCTTTCTGGGTTGCATTAATGTAAAGATATTCTGCACACTTTTGCTAGTAATATTTAATAGTCAGTACTTTGAGAAACAAGCAACAAAGCAGGAGCAAGGGTCAAAATCGTATCCAAAGTTTTCCTGGCAGCAACATGCTCATGTCATGATTAAAACAGGTTGAAGCTGAGCTAACACCACGGGCACCGTTAGTCATTTAGAGACCACTCCACAGCACAGCCACAAATGCTGCACCCGGTGGTTCTCCACCCTGTTGCTCCAGGACTCGGGGGCCACACTGCTCTCTGTTCTAACCATACAGTCTGGGAGTGATTTACACCTGGCATGCCAGGTGATGGTAATTAACCAGATGGTAGGGCAGAAAACAAACACTGCTCTGAGTCACAGTTAGATTTGGAAACCATTTGTTAAACCTAAGGCGACTACAGCCGCATTCTGGATTTCACTGCTTTTAGGAGCAGGAGAACTTGGTGTACTTTTCCCAAAGTCACTGATCATTTTTCCAGGATTTGACTGTTATGAGTCAGTATTTTAAAAGTATCCTGCAGTGAGATTTAGCATTGCATTTTCATACAACTGAGGGACTCACAAGAGACAGATTTTAAATATAATGATCAAAATGTGAAACTACAGAGGATGAAATATCCTGACTTTTATACTTTAGTATGGGCCAGCATACTTAATCAGTGAAGTGCCTCTTTACTTTATATTTGATCCTTTTCTAAATATCAGCAGTGCAAATCTAGTGTTCCTCCACAAGGGCTCTCACCTTTTTGCATCACATTCTGCAACAGTATTGAGTAATTATGAGCAATCAGCAGTAGGAGTTGCAGCTGTCATACAGTATATTGGGGAAACAGCTGGATCCATCATGTTTAGTAGAAGGACCATGAGCAATAAGTGAAAAAAACACTCTGATAATATATTTATATATTATTCTTTACACAATTCCCTGTTTCAGAAATCTGGAGATTTTCAAATTCAGTGTCCACAGGTTTCCAGACACACATTTGAATCTTATAATTATCAAATGTCCTTACTTGCCCCTGAGCCAGCTGTTTCTGGAGAGTGGTCTTCCAGAAGAGGACGATGGTGAGAGACCAGCAGTATTGCTCCAATGACAGCACATAAATCTTTCCATAGGTTCTACAAGATGTGTATTTGTCTGGTACTTCTGATAAAATGTCTGAAGCTACAGTTGCAGACAACAATACTTCAGAGATTGACATTTTATTCTTCAATGAATTTCTCATTTAATAAATACAATTATATAACCATTCAAATAAAAAATTTAATGACAAAACAATGTGAAAATCTTGCCACCAGACATATTCATACATTTTTCATTTGACTCCTCTTCAGGCTTTTTTTCCCCCAGTTGCCATAAAAATTATGTTCATAAAGTAAAGCTTCCTTTTGGAGTATTAAAGCAAATTACCTGTCTGAAATGAAAACAGCCCATGAAGACCTACAACAGTGAGGATTATCAGTCTGCCACCAGTTGTTTTCACCATTTTATACAGGTCTGGTTATGAAGGTTTTGCCTGAGCACCACAACTCAGTGTATCCCTCAAATCCTGGCCAGTGCCAAACCTAAGAAAATGCATGTCTAGTGTAAATAAAGCAGAGCCGCACCTCTCCAGTTTTCCCCTCATAGTGGTGGTGAGGACTCCATCAGCAGAGAGAGCATGGTGAGCCTGTGGTTGACCCACAGTAAAGGCAGTGGGAAAGGGGGCCGGGGGTGGGGGTATGTGCATGTTTGCAGAGGCCTCTATAGAATATACTTAATACTACAGTTCAAAACTGATACTTTGTAACATCAATGTTCCCATTTGATTGTATTTTCAGGTTTTCGCACTTCATCTGGATGTTCTGCACCGAAACAAAAGTAGCAGTATCAGTTTACCATGACAGTGTGATACAAGCTACCCAGCATTTACATACCAATGGTGTGTCAGGAGGAGGGATCTGAGGCCAAACAGTGCAACAATACAGTGAGAGAGCAGGGAACCAACTTTCACATTCACCAGGGTGCAAATCCAAAATTCAGAAGAATAAATATATTCATAAATATTTTCACTATTTTACCAGTCAAACCTTTTTTCCCTCTAAAAGAATAAAGACCAGTTGTTTCCCTGGCAAATCATCTGGTAGAATAACATTCCAGCAACAACCAAAATATTGACCACATATGGTTGGCAACTGTAATATCCCACCCAGGCTGTTGGTTAGGGTGAGGTCTGATGCAGGTTTGATTTGGCCCCAGCAGAAACCTGCTCAGGTGAAAGCTGTGTGTCCAACCTGAACACTGACAGGCATTCTGATGATGTGTGGGGCGTCCCAGCCAGTTCCCATGGTGGTCATCAGGCTTACTGCAAACAGCAGGCTGAGAAAACAGAAAGACTGATGTGTGTTAGGTGTCACTTTTTATGACATACAACAGGTTTCCAATTCTAAATTTTAGAGTATATTTTAAATAAGGAAAAGACTACTCCATGAGATCAATAACATCAGTCTGGCTCTGCCCTCAGGACTACACAGAACAATGGTTTACAAATCTGGACACAAACTAATTACAGATTTGGGCACTTTCATATCCAATTAATTTCAAATAGTTCAATCCTTGGACTCAACATTGTCAACAATGTTAAATAGCAGCAATAGGGGTAATAACCCTAAAGTGAAACCTTAACATAAAAGAGCCTTATTCACCATAATAGTATAAATTCTGACCCTGAAGAAGGGGGGCCTCGTTTCCATCTGTTGCAACAGAACTGAATAGCTGAACAGATTAGTGAGAAGCCTCTTTAACACTGCAACTGAAACACTTTCTGGAGCTTTACAGCTGAAATGCAAATTTTACAGTTTGATGGTTTACAGCAAATCTTTGCTTCTTGTTTTGGTCTAGTCACCAGATAAGACTTGGGCGCTGCTGCAACCCTCTCTGGTACAGCTGCTGTTGGATAAGTGTCAACTACTAAGGCTGATTATAGTGTGGTTTCATTAAAATAACAGCAGCAGAACATGAAGCCACGCTCTTCTGAAACCCCAGCAGCCTCTAGAGTCACTGGTG
>NW_018127897.1:4191612-4200066 GCF_001952655.1 Monopterus albus | reverse complement strand
TCTTTCATAATTCCCCAGTAATGCCTTGCTGAGAACAGGATATTGTCTAGTCTGTAGGTATCTACGATCCATCTTCTGGGCTGAGTCCAGAAAATACTGGCAATTAGTGCATGTGTGTTGTGGTTACAGCTAGGGAAGTTCAAGTACTTACAAACTTATATTAATAATACATCACTTTTTATATAGTTTAGCATTTTGTTTCTATAATATACAGAGAAGTTTGAGTATACTAACACTCAGTTTTACAATAATGATACAATGCTTTTTTATTGTTTAATCTTAAAATGTTACACTGTTCAGGTTTGATATGCACTGAACATACAACAACTCCTAAAAAAAATGTAAAAGGTATGTTCCCTGTGAGTACACGTGAAAGGAATGAAGTGTACATGTGTGTGCTGTTGTTGTTTCTGGTGCTTGGGTGTTAGGAGGTCACTCTTTGCTAGCCCCAAGTCTCAATTTCACAAGGCAGACTTTACAAGGGGACAGAGGATAGAGTCACCTAGGGCTGCACTGAAATAAAAATCACACAGACAGACAGTCCTGCAGGGTGGCCAGCACGTTTTACTAGTGGAATAACCTTCAATGAAACACCGTTTCATTACAACTTAGGCGGTTATTCCTCACTTAACCCCCAGCACCTTCCCAAACCAAATCTCCATGAAGTCACTTATCAGTATGGCTGCAGAGTTCTCAAAACAAACAACACATCAGGAGAACTCACTGTTTCTGACAGAGTCTGTAAAGGTTTCTCGATCCAGAGACACGTCACTTTGAGTCTCCCGCATCTGAAAAATTAACAAACACAAGTGATCACCTAAAACTAACATCATCATCACCAGAAATGTTTTCAATACTGTGATTACATCAAATTTAGCAGTATCTAAATAGAAATCTTAACTTTTCCCACAATCTTTTTTAAATCAAGTCAGTTTCTGGCGGGAAATTCTGAGTAATGTACTATATGCTTACCTTGATATGCTTTTTGAGGTATTCCGCTCTGGTCATCAGGCTCTTAATCTGATGGGAGACATAAAATCACAAAAACATCATCACAGTTTGCTCATACTTTCATTTGGAACATGTTTTCTACCACACATGCTAGGGATGGTGATATCAATAGGCTAGTCCACCAGTTTGGTCCAGATTGGAATATTTCAACAAGTACTGGCCAGGACATTTAGTACAGGCATTCTTGGCTCCTATGAATCCTAGTGGCTTTGGTGATCCTCTGATTTTTACTCTGACACTACAGGTTTAGGCCTTTTGGTTAATTTTGAGGAAAACATCTCTCACTGATTGACTGCAATGAAATTTCATGGTAACCTGAGTTTTCTTCACCCAATACCTGTTAAACTAATGGCATTCTCATCAGTCTCAGCTGTACGTTGTGATGAGTGCCATGCAGCAAACTGCAGCATGCCAACACACCCAACTTGGATGGTGAATGTGGTAAACATTATACCAGCTAAACAGCATGTTAGCACTGTCACTGTGCCTACTGTAAGTACAACCTCAAAGACCCATTTGCATGGCTGTAGACCCTTCATCGTGTTTGACAATCTAAGTGCCAAGAAAAACCCTAAGCTGAGATGAGACCATATTAAGTTAAACCTAAAGGGGGATCTTGTTTTGGCTTTTATGTACAGGAAATATCAGGAAAGGTGAAATGGTTTTCCAAAAAATAAAAACTGTATACATCATTTCTGTCATTACCTCTTTTATAATAGTAATTTTTATTTATTTTTTTTTATTTCCAGTATGTTTCTGAGCTGCATTTACTGCAATCTGCAGCATCTCCATGGGAAACACAGCAAGTATTTTAGCAAGAAAAAGTATGTGAACCTTTTGGAATTTCATGGTTTTCTGCATTAATTTGTCATAAGATGTGATTTGATCATCTAAGTCAAGAGTACCGTTGAATACAATGTGCCTAATATAACAACACAAAAACAATTCTGATCTTTCATGTCTTTATTGAGAACAACCATAAAAACCTCATAGTGCTAGTGGAAAAAGTATGTACCCTTGAGTTAATGACATCAAAAAAGCTAATTGAGTCAGGTGTTGGCATACCTGGAGTCTTGTTAAGAAAATGAGTTTGGAGGTGTGGACTAGAGCTACTTTGACTGATAAAAACCACTCAAACCTTTTGAGTTTGTTCCACACAAGAAGAATTTGTTATTGATTCCAGGGGTTCACTTAGCTTTTCCACTACCATATTGAAAGTTGAATGAGTGTGTTCATTAAAGACCAGAAGTTTTTGTGTTGTTTTTGTAGGCATATTATATTTGTCACTACTTCGATCAGATCACATTTTATGACAAATTAATGCAAAAAACCATGAAATTCCATAAGGTTCACATACTTTTTCTTGCCACTGTACAACATGCGTGTGCATGTCTAAAACTCCTTGTTGCTCTTCTGGTTCTTTCTTTTTTTGTTTTCCCAGTGTGTGCAGGTAGTTGCTGCTGTTGTCAAACAGTATGCTTGAGGGTGCTCTTTACTGTGGTAACCAGTCCTCTGGTGATGATGAAGGTTCTTGGCTGCACCTCCTACCTAGTTATATCACCACTACATCAGAGTACAAAGCAAGCCCTCTTGGGAATTTCTCCAGTAACATCTTAGGGCCATGACAAGAGACCCAAACCCAAAGTGATGGCTTGCCTTAGAGACACCAATCTGCTTTGGTAAGTAATCATTCTGACCACAGGGATTTATGTATTTTATGTATCCACAGCACTTTAATCACTATTCCTTTAATCACCACATACAAAAAATGTGGAAGAAATCTAGATGAATGAGTGAGCTATATGGGACATATTGATAATTTGCAAGTATCGTGGCACTTATATTAGATCCCAAGCCACAAAAACAACAGGACCTCATATGTATATGCTCAAATGTTTGTGCTTTGAAAGGCTACAGTGTGTTCTGCAGTAGATATGAACACACATGGAGGCCAGTTGTTGAAGCATGTGTTGGCTCTTTTGGGTTCTCACATACACACGTTTACGATCTGATCCCCCACCTCGCCTCTCTAATGCCGCCTTACATTATTACAACCACATCTGAATTTGCTTTGGACAAGCACCCATAAAACATCTAATAGTGAGGTCCATAAGGCCCAGTCAAACCCCCATCCCCCTTTTGGGGTTGGCTGGTAAAATGCTGTCATCTCTGGTAAGCTTAGTCTTTGGCTAAACATTGCATAAAATCAAAACGGCTTGAGGCATTAGTGGCAAATATCAGCGTAAACAATCAATGCTAGTATTCAGGGTCTTAATTCCAAAAAGTTACAACTAATAAATTAATTTATGCTGTCTCTTTAAATTTACTGGACCATCAAAATTTAGGGTTACTCAGGTATGTTCAAGTTGGTCTAGTCCACAAGGCCTTATTAGTGCAACAGCACAAAACAAGGTAAATAGAGGGAGATTTTAGTGTGTTTATTAAAGCTGATTATTACTATTATTGATTTATTTCAAAAATTAGCTGAACGTAGTGCTGTGGGCAACAACAAAGTCAGGTCATAGTCCTCTGCTTGCCACTATACGTTACTGTTTTCATATACAAGTGGTCATGTAAGCCATAGATGCATTACATTATTTGACCTTTACCACAGAGGACAAGCATGTGATTATAGGAAGAAGGTTCAAGTGTCATATGATGGAACTGGTACAGTGCTCTCAGAGCCTGGTGATCAGCTGCGGGTTCGATGAGGGAGGCATCAGATAGTCATTCCTACTATGAGCATTCCAACCACAAGTCCTTCATTGTCCACTCACCTCGCTATGGAGCAGCTCTCTCCTGCGACCGTGGGGCTCAGCTGGATCCCCAAGGCAAAAAAAAAAGAAAAAGAAAGACAATAATAATGAGAAGAGGAAGGGACGGACGAGTCCACTACCTAATCACCTTGTTTACTCAAGAATAGGTCAACTACTAGATTGGATTTCATAAGTGTGTAGACTGGAGGCTTGAGGGGGGAAATGGTTCTAATGTAGGCCAGTGTTTTCACAGTCAGTCATCCTGGAGGGGAGAGGGAAGAGAGAGGGGAGGAGAAAAGGGCTCTCTGTTGGTGAGGCATGTTGGGAAGCTGTGCAACAAAGAGCTCTTAGCCAAACAAAGAACCAATGTTTTCCCCCCACAATCCCCATAGTAGTGTTTGCTGCGCCACAGAGCAAGGCTCCCTCACAATGCAGAGAGAGGCTGGTGAAGTTGGTATGGGGTTATCTGGACCAGTATAACACACTGTGTATTACTGATCCACTAGCAGGATTAAAGTTCTCCTTAAAACATTTAAATAAAAACACTCCCATACCAATGTATTGGTTTCATGCCATTTTTGTTTTCTCTTTCTTCTGGGTATTACAATCCAAATATTCAGCTACTGTAGCTCAGTCTGGGGTCACAAACTTGCAAAGCCTCCTGATGCAGCTAAGGGACTCATGTAATCCAGTGTTTCCCCTATCACTGAATGTGTTGTAAGCCATTCATCATAAAGACCCATTAAAAAATACAAAAGAGGATTTTAGGTTTAGAGAAGAAAACAGATCCAATCAAGAATAAAAGGTCAAACCTTTGAATATTTGTTAGAAAAACATAAATCATCCCAAGAGGCACAAAATTAGCAGGGCTCCAGTATGAAGTATCTAGTATAACGTGTACTGGCTGGATGACTAGAGCTCTTGTCTTTTAGAGAGATAATAGTTTTTGTTTGTTTCCAGTAGGTAATAACACAAAGAAATCAAGTGTGTTATCTGAATGGGAAGCAGATGGCAGGCTCTCATACCACACACAGGGTGCTGGCACTGGGTCTCATCCAGGCTCAAAGCCACATCTGGATCACTCTATCCCTACTCTTCCAATAGGCCGATCTTCCAGATGAGCTCATGAGCTCAGCCTAATAGACACCAGGCCACAGAGAGAAGCACTGGAATCTCCTTTGGAGTTCCTCTGTCTGTCGCTTGTTAAGTGTCCCCCATCTCTCTCCAAATCAACTGATCCACTGTCTTCCTCTCTGTTAGTTCATCTTTTGCTCTTTCCAAATCACTTTCCATCTCTGAGACTTTCTCCAAGTTGTTTTATAGCATTATCTCTCAAAGTCTGACTGTCCCACTCAGAGTCTCTCTCTCTCTGTTTGCCTATTCATTCTGTTTCCAGTTAAAACTCCAAAAGTGTCTCAATATCTTCACTGTCTCACCAAGTCATGTTTGTCTCTTCTCCAGCTTGTCCCTTGTGACTTCTCAACCTGTGTCAGTTTCTGTCTGGACCCTTAACTCTAAATGATTTTCTGACCTAGTCCGCTCCTTGCGCTCACTCATACATCCTTATGCTGTCTATCTTTCAAAACGACTTTTCCTCCAAGTCTCTGCTATCCTATTTCTCTGATAACAAATGTGTGCACATACACAGCCACTACTGTCTGAAGTGATGGTGTCTGAATGCAAGCATCAGATGTGGAACTTTATAACAATTTAAATTGTGTAGTGACCAACTACTGTCGAGGCGTCCTTGAGCAAGGCACACAAATCTTAGGATCCAGTGGAGTGGCTCAGAAGCAAACCCCAGTAAAGGACAAGATAAAGTCATCGTGTATGGAAAGAAAGGAGTTGACCTACCTGCTAGTGTCAGCAGTAGTTCTCCTAAGCACTGCTGGTACATATCCAGGGCCTCATGATCATCCACTCCACTCTCTTCCTATAAGAAAAAGAAAAACAAGGCAACGCATTGCTTTTCATCAGACCACAGAGATACATCCTGGTACTAAATCAGTACCGATGCTGCCAGTCTGTTAGAATTTGCAAAATTTGCTTACTAATTATTGGTCAGAAAATATTTAGTCTGTCAACAGCAGAGGCACTCAAGTGTAAAAATGTATGTACAACTAACACAACATCAGATGAGAAAACCAAAAAACGAAAAGCGATGTTTTTGGTTCACCAGTTCTCTAAAAGATTTGGCTTGGAAAGCATTCTATGAAAGGGGGATTGGTTTGTACTTTGCTAGTTAAATTTTTTGTCTATCTCCATTGCAATGGCATCAACCAAAAGTAGTCCCTTCTAACCTTAGCAATGGCAGTAGAGGCTATCTTCAAAGCAGCCAGCAGTCGTGGCTGGTCTCGAGACATTTCTGAAACAGCAAGAAAAGAAAACACACTACTTTGAGCCCTAAACGTACCATCAATGCATTTTACTAGAAAATATGCTGTACTTTTTGATGTCCCCTGCAGTACCTTAAGACTTAAGACACTGTGGACTTGAGATACTTTGATTCTTAAAGATTTGATAATATTTACTTTAGGCAACATGGTAATTTACATCAAGTGTCCTTAAGCAAAACACTAAATCCCTAAGAGACCAAAAGACCCTGATCTCTGATGTTTGCCTTCTTGTACAAAGCAGTTTATAGTAATTTTCCATTACTATAACAGCTCATTTTTGAAGATGTATGTACTTACAGGAATAATAATTATAAAGATGAAAAACTACTAAAACCTCATTATTTGAGTAAAACATAAATTTTATTTGGCAATTTGTGCTCTCATACAGCATCTGACCAAACAAGGCTGATGCCCATGTGTAGTGGCCGGCCTCTCTACTGAGGTATGTTCTTTACCTCGGAGGACATCCCTGGAGGTCCGGGCCTCCTCAAAGGTCTGTCTGTTGTCTGACGCCACCAGGGCTTTCAGCTCCTCGGCTCTGGACACATACTGGCTGACCTGCGGGAAGTCCTCTAATATTGACTCAACATAATCACATCAACCATGCCATATGCTCTCCTTTCACACCATATGGTATTCATAGAGGAGAATTTATTCCAAGTGAAAGCCAGTGGAGTGTAAAAAACCCAGTAGAAAATAGAAAGTACTTCAAATGTGAATGGGGGAGTGTCTTCAGGCCTACCTTCTGCCTGAGGGCATCTTTACATTGTCGGTCCGTCTCATCTGGAGAGGTCGGACAGAAAAGATGTTTTGGTTTTATATTTAGTAAATTTACTTTACAAAAGGCGGTGAAGGGCTTAAGTCACAGACAGGATATGAGAGTGGCTGTTGCTCTTACAGTGAATAGCGGGGACAAAGTGCTCAAGGGCACTACAGTACAGAGATAGAGCGGCCGACCTCTCGCCCTCCTGGTCCTTCTGAACGGCCTGCAGGACCAGCTCTTTCTGAAAAGAGGAAACAGGAAATGGAATCACTGAATGCAAACAGCTACTACTCTGCACTGCTAGTGCAGGCATGAACACAAACTTACTTACACACGTGTATACTTCCCTTTCTTCTTATTCTCTTACCGCTTTCCCTAGGCTCTCTGAACTTGGCATGTGCTCCAAATCCACAAAAGGGTGAGTGAAGAACTCTGCAAAGGTAATCCGGGCATCTGGAGATCTCTCCAACAGCCGCAAAAGAAGGTCCCTACAGTCCTTGGATACCCTGGACCCTGGAGGAAGCTGATGCACACAACATGACCTTATTATGTTGCACTTAATCTACAGGACTATCCAAAGGAAACGGACAGTAGATCGATGCCAAAGACCTTCTAGTTTCACATCACTGCTTTTTCTGAAAAGATGACCATAAAACTTTCTCTGTGAATCCCTGGGTAAAGGGACATATGCTAATGCAACACAGTTAGTTTAAGCCAAATGTTTCACACAAGGCTGAAATGAAAGCCCTCCACCATTAAATGTAGTTATCTTTAATTATCACAATGGTAATCAAACTGTGGTTTGCATATGCAGCAGGCAAATCAGGAAATATCATTAGAGCAGCTGACTTAATGCTGAAACATTAGCTTTTTATTTCTCAAGTCAAAACTCAGTATATAGGCCTGTCTTACACAAATATTTTCTTTTTCATTTCTGCCATAGATTGTTCTCTTAAATGTTGGACAGGTTCCTGGAGCATCAAATCCCCTTTCAGCAGAATATCTTCACTGCCTGTCCTCTTTAAGTGAAACAAGGGTACACTGTGAAGGTCTGCCATCTAGTGGTTTCATAGCGAACATTATCAAATTATGAAACAGCTCTAACAGTTTTCATTAAATATGTTTTGAATATACTGTTTCAAGGACATGTCTATGATATGAAGATATGATATCATAAAGTTACAAACAGCAAAACCAGTGGGACAACAGCATTCTTGCATTTGGGTGTGTATACAGTTTATGTTTTCTAATTCCACTCAGATAATATGCGTATATGTGGAGTGACTGAATCTACATTAATATTAAAAACCTGTTCAACCCCAATGTGTTGTCATAGTAGAGTTATGGGAACTGTGTAAAATTTTTACTGGGGTTCCTGCTGTGACTTTGCTTTCAGTAGCATACTGATATCTAGCCATTTTCACAAAATGTAACTTATAGTATTACTATCTCTTCACAGGTTAACACAATATTAGACACCATATTTATCATCTGTTCCAAGCGCATACACCAAACTATGTATAACAGC
>NW_018127897.1:4184975-4191393 GCF_001952655.1 Monopterus albus | reverse complement strand
ACTGACTAATGAGGAACCCACTTTTTGCCCAACACTTACCTCAATAGGTTGGTTACTCCGGATCTTCTCCTCCAGTTCAGCGTATGACCTTGATGCAAATGGCGCTCGCCCAAACAGTGCCTCTATATCCACAAAAACAATGCTGAGTAGACTATACTAAAAAGATAATCTGCAGTAATTACAGAGTATTTATTAAAGATAACTAATGTTGATTAAGTCAGTTTTAGGTATAGGGTATAAAAATGCGCATATTAAAAACTGAGATTTCTTTAGCTACACTTGAAACAGGCCCTGTGGAGTTTTCAAACAAAAGTCATATTTACATTCAGTGTTACTCAACAAAAAACACTGTGTGTATCCTTCATCAGCCTGGTAAACCAGGTGAAGCAGTGTGTAATTCATGTCAAGGGTATTACACATTCAAGAGATGAAAAGGTAGATGCAAAGGACTCACCATAGAGAATGACTCCTACTGACCACAGATCCACCCTGGAGTCGTACTGGCATCGGCACACCATCTCAGGAGCCATGTAAAGAGGAGAACCTCTCAGGGCACTCTGCTCATCCCATGGCGACATGTACTGAGCAAAACCAAAATCTGATAACAGAGTGGAAGGTAAACAATATGTTCAGTGGACAGAGTCCCCCTTAAACTCTGGTACAGCTATACAAACTCAGGTGTCTACTGCAAAGGACACAAAAGTCTCAATACATTTTAAGAAACCTTTGATATGATCTTAGTACAAAATTAACAAGCAAATGTGGCTTCTGCAAAAATAAGTTTACTTTCTTGCTCTGTAAACATAATAGTTCAAAAGCACAGTGACAGTGATTCTGATTTTCTAGTGGATGGCACATCTGTCATATTATCACAATCACATGCAAATCACTGTGTGTTTATTTACTGGTATGAGATTGTTGTCGATTACCTGCTAGTTTCAGGACAGAGCCGCTGAGCAGAATGTTCTGAGGTTTCAAGTCCAGATGTGAGATGTTTCGCTCATGAAGAAACTGGAGGGCACAGGCTGTTTGTGCAGACACATATACACATATACAAAAACAATTACAGAAAACACAGTAATACTCAACTCAGTCCATACTGTGCAGTTCTAGAGTCTGCAATGGATATATTATTTTTACCACAAGAGTGAACTCTATCTGTAATCATTTTCCCAAACAAATTACATGTATGCACGGCTGGAAAAAAGTGTCAAAAGCTCCAGAGATTTAAATTTTTACAAAAGTGCTATTCAAAGACATACTCAACATAGAATCAGTGCTGGTGTACTAATTTCTTGAAATGTAAATTTGTCTCTGTCAAAGTCAAAGTCAAAATAAAAAAAAAAAATTAGTTTGCAAAATGATTTAACCAAAGTCTGCTAACAACTCACCTATCTGCTGCAAGAAGCGTTGGGCCACCCTCTCAGGTAGGATCCTTCGACTGCGAATGAAGCGAGAGAGGTCTCCACCAGAACACCATTCCAGGATCAGATAAATATTCTCAGCATCCCACTGAAGAAAGGAAAAAAACTTCAGACACTCTTAGAAGAATTATATAGTTTTGTTCCAGATGCATTCATTTATTTATTGCTTTGGTACACAAAAATCATAAGTATCTCTTGCTTTTTCCTGTTGTGCTTTCTAGTGATGATGTAGCCTTAAAATAATAGACAGATATTTATTAGTGTTTAAAATGTACAGGGCAAAGTCTCATCAAAGTTTGCAGACAGGAAAATGTGATTTTATTCAACTTTTATTCAATATTTTATCTAAAATAAAAAAAATGCGCTTACCTGAAAATCTTTGAGCTGAACTATATGACGGTGACGCACAGTCTTGAGGATTTCAATCTCTGTGAGTAGGTTTTCTGTAGACGTCTTGTTTAGAGTCTTCTTCGCAACCACCTTCACTGCCACCACCTCTCGACTGTCTCCCTGCAACATCACAGTCAGGAACAACTGTTACGCTCAAATACAAAACCTATAATGAATAAATAAATAGCAAGTAGTGACTGCAATAGTACTCAGTGTAGACTGTGATAACACTAAATGAATTTGAGTGTTGAAAACACATTTAATACTGGCTAATAACTTTGACATTTATTGCAACATTGTAGTTTATTAAGTAAAGTAAGTATAGCCAAGTATAGAGAATCGCACTCCTGAACACCCAAGTCACACCTTTAGCCCAAACAGAAATATGAATGTTGTAGCAGATTTTGGCCTTCTCTGATGTTTTCCCCTGTTTGCTCTACAAACTCACCTTTCTGTAGGCTTTGTACACTGTAGCATAGGTACCACTGCCCAGCCGCTCTGTGAGGATATAGTCTGCCAGAACTGGAGGAGCAAAGCTGGAGGCTGAGGCCATGCTCACGGCAACAGCATCAATTTTCCCAAGCAGGTCTGAGCTGGAATGTAACACCAATATGCTAATGATGCCAAGTACATACATAGCCTGATTTTCACTACGTGAAGGTAAGGGTCAGCTACAGAATAGTGCCGCTGAGCTTGCACATAGTGGGGACACTAAGGATTGATTGTGCTTGCGAAAGAAGGGGATGACTTACAACACTATTGCGATAAATGACAAAAAACATTGCTTAACATCCTTATCAATATTTTGGGTGTTCATCGATCAACAAATTGCAGCGGTTTCTTTTAACATGTATTCAGCTTCTAATACTGTGGAGAGAAATGGTTCGCGCTGCTCCGTAACGCTCGCTGTAACAAATTAAAAGTTTACTTAATTAGTTCTGTGTATACTGTCCCTTGGTGTACTCCGAATACATACTGACTGTTAGACAGGCAAGTATTTTTCGTCCTGATAACCAAGGAAGTTAGAAACCGTCATTTTAATGAACTGAATTTGGTTTACTCGTCTTACAAGCTACCGGAGTTCTAGCTAGCTACTGCTGTGCTGTCACTGTACAGTTCATGTACACAACTACTGTAAATATCGTATCTGTCAACTGTTAGCTAAAAATAAAACAGAGAACTCTGACCTTTCTGTGTGCATTCAACTTTTTTTTTAAACAGATATGCAAATTGCTGCCACTTACCTTTAGGCCAACAAATGCCTAGCAAATGAATGATACATGAACGTTTATATTTATGTGCCAGCACTCCCCACCACGGTGACCAGCTGCTATAAAATATGTTACCGCCTCCTAGCGTTGGTCCTCCGTCACTACAAATTATGGGTGGGATTGCTTTCGTGAAAAAAATGAGAGCTTCAAAGCAGTCATCAAATGTTATTATCTCGATTCCAAGGTATATGTTCATAATTTTGATTAATTTATTTGTACGTAATGCTTGCTATATGTTGGTTATTTCGCAAATTGTCCACAAACATTTTATTTGTCATTTGTCTTCATCTGATTTTGAAAATAATGATATAAGAAACATAAGTATGTGCATCTACTTATAAATCATAAATAAGTCTAAAATTTTGATGACTAATTCATGTCTATTCTCATTAAGAGAGTTTTTTTTTTGCTTGCTTGTTTGTTTGTTTTTGTTTTGTGCCTATGAGAATTTTATTTTTTACAATAGTTCACCGGAAGTGAGCTGTCATTGTAGTTATGGTGGTTCTTTAAAGATGGCGGAGTGTTTGGCTGCACGTTTGTCAGCTCAGGAGGAGCAAATTCAGTTCCTCACCAGGGAAATTGCCACTCTTCGGGATGGACTAAGCCGAGGTCTAGACGGTGCCGATGCTGCGGTCGTTTCCCCAGCGCTGGAGAGCCTGCGGACCGAGAACGAGAAGCTCAGGTACCGGCTCCTGCACCTCCGTCGAGGTCTGCAGGCTGAGCTGGACGAGGCGAAGAGGCAAGAAGGAGCTAGATGTGTTGGAGCTCCGGAGAAAAACACCAGTATAGAGCAGCAGACCAACAACCGAGCTGATACTAAGAACAAGGTAGTAATAAAGTAAATGGTATTGTATTGGATAAAACAAACAGTATATGTTTAGCAGTTAATGCTTTAATTAACACGTGCTCTGGGATAATACTGTATATTAGAGTAGGCTTATAGTGATAGTTGAGGAAAATGCTTGTGTAACAAGGAGAGGTCAGTGACCTTTTGTTTGGAGGGGAAGTCGGATGGTCAGCGTTTTCCCAAAAAAGGAAAAGAAAAGTTTAAGAGCTGATTTAATGAAGGAATAATGCCAGGAAGTGAGAGATGGGAATAAAAAGTGGTAGGGGCCCTTTGCGTGAAGACCCCGGGGAGAAGACTACCTGACTTCCTCTGCCCAGACTAGGACTGACAAGGTGATCCTGTATCCTGTCCTCTTAATCATATTTCAATAATATTGTTCAACGAATGATTCTTGGCACTGCAGTAATTTTCTCTGTGCATTGATTCTACCAATGACAGTATCCAGTTTAAATGGCTTCATTTGTAATATGATGAAGGGATGAATGGTAGTAGTGCTTCACAAGAGTAATGGGCATTTGTCAAGTGAGGCAAACTGACGAACTATACCACCCCATTTCCAGAAATAGCTTTCCTACTCAGTGTCACTGGATGTGCACACTTTGGATAATGAGCATGTTAAGTGACAGTAATAAAAGGGTCATAATGTGGCTCAAAAGTCTTTCACTGCTTGGTGACACGAGCTTATTGTAAGTCTAAAGACAAATATCACATGGTCTCTTAACAGGTGGCAATGCCCGATTCCAAACCAGCTGACAGGAACAAGAAAGAGAAGAAGCAGAAAAATGGACAAGGAGAGGGAGTTGTGAAAGAGGTGACTGACATGACCTTAAAGTTATCCAGCTCCTCTGTTCATCCACTGTGCAACAGAGATGAAAGATCTGTTTCTCACAAACAATAAAACTTGTCTTCCCTGTAGTCCCACAGTTAATTTCTTCACTTTTATTGCATTATTCTTGAAATTTCCATTGTAGCTCAGGCCCTGGCCTGAATACATTGTAGAGCGCCTCAGCCTCTATGAAGAACTGAAGAGGGAGAATGATGCCCTTCTGGCAGAGAAAGCCGCAGAAAACAAGCCCATTACTGTGGAACTGCCAGATGGACGAAATGTGGCAGGCAAGGCTTGGGTCACCACACCGTACCACTTGGCTTGTGACATCAGGTTAGTGCTAAATAGCTGGTTGTGATGCACTGAGTTTCAGTGTAAAACAGTATCATCAAAGAATGGCTGCCGATATGATCAGTATAATACATTTTTGATCTACAGTATGCTGAATTGTCTGATATGAACAAACACCTTAAATGGAGACAGTTTCCCAGGTGTGATGTTTTTCCCAAGTGATGTCCTTAATCTCCCTTTTCATTATAATGATAGCAGCCACTCAGTTACATTTGGACATAGCTTTGTTGAGGTGATCATCTTGCAATTCATCTTTCAGCCAGGGCCTGGCTGACAACGCTGTGATTTCTCGGGTGAACGGGGAGCTTTGGGACCTGGACAGACCTCTTGAGCAGGACTGCTCTCTTGAGATCTTGCGTTTTGACAATGAGGATGCTCAGGCTGTGAGTACATAGGGCATTTTAAAAAATGTATTAGAAAAAGCTTTATTAACACATTGCTAGTGGCTATTTTCATAATTTTTCAGTGTCTGTTCTACAGATCAATGCTTGTACTCAGCGTCCCAACTCATTTGGTTAAACTATTGTTCTTTGAAAAGTTAATAAATATCTTTGTGTCCTAGGTTTATTGGCACTCTAGTGCTCACATCTTAGGGGAGGCAATGGAGCGCTTTTATGGGGGTTGTTTATGTTACGGACCCCCCATAGAGAATGGTTTCTACTATGACATGTTCTTGGATGGACAAAAGTGAGCAAGTATATTCATGATCAGTGTTTTTGCCCAGGATTGCTATTCTGGAGTAGCTTGCAAACCTTTGGCAGATTTCTTGAATTAGCTGATGTTCATAAATTGTAGTCTTAATTGTGTATTTTACTGGTTGATTAATCAATTATATTTGGCTTTGCTTTGGTGGGCTTAAACTGGGGCATACAAATCCTTTAGAAGTTACTATCACAGGATCATCATCATGCCAAAAGTAACTTTAAAAACTACAGAAATGTTATGACACTTTCCAGAGTAGCATGAACACTGTGAGCACTTGTAATAAGCTGAACATCTTTGCCGTTTCCAGGGGAGTGTCCAGCACTGAGTTTGGGGACCTGGAGACTTTGTGTAAGGCTATGGTGAAGGAAAAGCAGCCCTTTGAAAGGCTTGAGGTCGCCAAAGATACACTGTTGAAGATGTTTAAGGTGTGTGTGTGTGTGTGTGTGTGTGTGTGTGTGTGTGAGTGTGTGAGTGAGTGAGTGAGAGATTGCTTCATTCCCCCTGTTTGGAGAAGTGAAGCACAACAAAGTAGTTGTTTAGTTTAGAAAATGTTCAAAATTTGAAATATTATGGTCATGTTATGGCTATGATCCTGTCCTGCTGA
>NW_018127897.1:4168239-4184940 GCF_001952655.1 Monopterus albus | reverse complement strand
AAAATATTCTGCCTGTCATATTAACACAGTTTGCAAATAAATACCTGTGAAATCTTTAAATCAAGACAAAAAAGAGGTGTGGAAGATAGTTCTAATATCTAAGACAACCTGTAACTAACCCAAAGTGTTTGTACTTTGCAGTACAATAAATTCAAGTGCCGCATTCTGAATGAGAAAGTCACAACCCCCACTACAACAGTCTACAGGTAAGCTGGTTATATTTATGTAGTTAACTAGGTCTTTTCATTTTCTTCTTCCTTGTTTTGGTCTTTGTCCTTTTGTAAACCCAACTGTTGTCTCACTTATGAACCCTGGTTAGATGTGGGCCCTTGATTGACCTGTGCAGAGGGCCCCATGTCAGACATACTGGCAAGATCAAGGCCATGAAGATCTACAAGGTATGTAGAAAATAGATGCAAGGTTTTTTATGCAGTGTTTAAATTGATCACAAGTCCCAAAACTGGTTTATGCTGTTTTCCTTCTATTATTGTCACCTCTTTCTGTATCTGCTTAACAGGGAATTTAATCATTTAATAAATTGTACCCCAAAGTAGATCTCCTGATTTTGTAAACAAATACTTGTCACCAGAACTCTTCCACCTACTGGGAGGGTCGCGCCGACATGGAAACATTACAGAGGATCTATGGGATTTCCTTCCCAGACTCAAAGATGCTGAAGGACTGGGAACGTTTTCAGGAGGAGGCCAAGAACAGAGACCATCGCAAGATTGGCAAAGTGAGTTATTGAAGGCAGTCTTGTTCAAGCCCACCCAGCTGGCTGAGACTGTATAACATGATGGCTGACATGTCTCCTTTGTATTTTTTGTTGGAGTGTTTCTTTGTGAGAATCTAGGTTTGTGGTTTCACAGATGTGGTGAATACCTGAAACAAACCTGGAGCAGGAGCAAAGTTTCCTAGTAAACATAAGATGTAAAGAACAGGCAATATATAAACAAAACAAAAAATTATGCAGAGGTTAGGTAAAATGGTCTTTCTGCTATAACTCAAATGGCACAATAAGCATGCTTCAGGGCCAAACCAGTTTAAATCTTTAAAACACACTCTAACTTGACTCTACTTTAAAAGTCAGAGAAGAATGATCAGCTGTACTGTATTCACCCAGCCTCTGCCACATTACCTAGCACTGCTTGTAATCATCCCCCTTAGCCTTGCTTCTGCCCTCTACACAGCCTAAAGCCTCTTCATTACCATTGCCTAGTTTTTTCCAGACCACAGCTCTCTGGCTCAACCACCATTCTTGGCAGTATGTACACAGCATCCCCAGTCCAAACCAAGCCCTAGAAATAGCTTGTGACTCCTGGACCTCTATTTACCTTAGCCATCTGTGTCAAAGTAAGAAAGTCTATCAATGCAAATGTGGTCCAGCCTGTCAGGACACACATACTTCTACACATAATCACATAGATGCTAGATCCCATCTCTCCAGGAACCCAATGGCCATGGGGCTGTGTAATAGTCGCCCTTTCTCCAGCCCCTTATGTGGCCTTGCCTTGACTTCCCAGGTTCCCCACTAAATATTAGCTTCATAGACCTTTTCTGCAGTGCTGACCTTTATTAATTCACATTCCCATCTCTCATGTATCTCTCCTGAAGCATCAAATTTTAACACCAGCCTGAAATTCTGAGATTTCCTTGAGAATTATAGCTTTGACTTCACTATTTTTGTCTGATAAACCTGCCATATTAACACAGTGATGCTAATTCTGTTAGTTAAATGTTAACTTGCATTTTTGAACAATATCTGTCATATAAAATTTATTTTTCTATGGTATCATCATCATCTGAATCATACTGAATGGCAAAAAAGGGCAGTGCGGCATCAAGTCAATCAGTTCTCACACAAAGATGTTATGAAAAAAGATTACTAAAAGCTAGGTTTTGTGAGTGAACAGTGGCTAAAACTATTAAAGTTGTGATGTTTAATATGTCCAGCACTGTAATGCTCATCATGTAATGTCTTTTAGCTTCTGCACAAGCTATATGCACCAGCAGTGACTCATTTCGAATGGAAATATGGGAAAGCCCCCTCTGTCCATGCTAAATTTGTGGTTGTGTTATTAGCTGTGTCACCAGCGGTACTGCCCGTAACCATAGGATTGCTAATTAGGAGGTTACGTGTTAATCAAGTACACTACAGTGAGTGGTCACGTCTGTGTCTGTCTGTGCTCCAAGCCTTTCCTTCCTCTCACATTAGACTGACACCCATCACAACTTCCAAAAGCTAACATCTGATCAGACCTAACACACACTGATACATACACACATATGCACACAGGCATCGCTGTTTTCCTAAATACATTCACATAGACATATACAATGTCATGCATGCATCTCTCCAAGATGGCGGCGCGCATAGTTGCAGCGGCTTCGTGCTTTGCTTTCCTTTTCGATTTGGGTGTTGCCTTTGAGCAGCACCTGACTTGGGGCGCAAATACCACTGCTTTGGTGAAGAAGGCCCAGCAGAGATTGTATTTTCTCAGTCTTTTGAAGAAAAATAATCTGAATGAGAAACTGCTGGTGTCCTTCTATCACTGCTCAATAGAGAGCATTTTAACATGCTGTGTCTGTGCCTGGTTCGCCAGTTGCACAGCTGCAGACAGGAGAGCGCTCCAGAGGGTTATTACCAGAGCCCAGACGATTATCGGTTGCCCCCTACCATCTCTGGAAGAACTGTACAGTTCCCATTGCTTGAAAAAAAGCACAAAACATTCTGCAGGACCCATCACACCCTGAACACTGTCTGTTTGAACTGCTGCCTTCGGGGAGAAGATACAGAACAATTATAGCAAGGACAAACAGATTAAGAAACAGTTTTTATCCGAGAGCTATTGTTGCTTTAAATGCTGCTAAAACCTTAAAATTTGAATGATTGATGGGATTTTACGGGAACTGTGCAATAGTCAGATGTGTATGGATGCGAGTGTGTAAATTTGTTGGGTTTTATTGTTTGATTATTTTTTATCATCGAAGGATTGCATTTTTAATTTTGTTGTACAATGACAATAAAGTTAAAGTTTTTAAAGTTTATTATTTTCTAATGTCACCCGGTGATAACCTTCTGATGTGGAAATGTCTCTTAGCATTTTATACCAGCTGAGGGCACTGTGTTTCTTTGAATTTGCACATTCAAGACAACTGAGTCATCTGAGTGCTCCATTTGGTTTCTCAGCATGGGAGACACAGATGGCAGCACCTTAATCAGCACTGATTACAACACTGTTCCATATTAAATGCAAGAGTCAAGATATTGCTGTTGAGGAGGGAGGTGACAGAAGCAGTTCAAACATGGTGCTCTGTGGTATGATCCCAGACCTACCATTTAGAATTGCATGGTGCATCGTTTGACGTATTCCAGTTGGATTGTCCCGATAGCACTGAAATAAAAAGAAGTTTCCCTTCATTACCAGTAGAGAGCTGACTGTGTCATTTAAAAAAAAGAAAAAAAAAAGTTAATCAAATATGTGATACCCCACCAAGCGCTGGTGTGTGAATGTATATACTGTGTGTGTGCCTTTGTATTACTTACATCATGAGGACTGAAACCTGTTAACACACTCACACTGTGAGGACTTGGCCATCCTTGTGGGGACCAGAAGCTAGTCGGCACAAGGAAATCACTGAATTTTAGCGTGGCAACATAGTTCAGGGTTAGGATGAGGTTAGGTATAAAGGTCAGGGTTAGAGTTAGGCGAGTGGTGGTTATGGTTAAGGTTAGGATAAGTCTACAGGAAATGAATGTAAGTCAATGTAAAGTCCCCACAAGGAATGAAAACACAGTGTGTGGGTGTCTATAATGTAATATAATATACTTTTTTCTTTCCTAATGTGCATTCCTTTTGCTTGTTTGCACAATACTTTTTCATTTCTGTTCTCTCAGCCTTATATTGTTTACTTGTCCATTGCTGCCTTACGTACATACACATACGTATACATTGAGAGCCGCTGTACCAGAGTCAAATTCCTCGTGCGTCCAACACACCGGGCCAATAAAGCTGATTCTGATTCGTGTGTGTGTGTGTGTGTGTGTGTGTGTGTGTGTAGGTACAGTCAGGGACAAAATTATTTGAACCCCAGCTGATTTTGTAAGTTTGCCCACTAACAAAGAAATGATCAGTCTACAATGTCAATGGTAGGTTCATGTGAACAGTGAGAGACACAACAATAACAAAAAAATCCAGAAAAATGCATTACAAAAAAAGTTATAAAGTAATTTGCATTTTCATGTCCTTGCATTTAGTCCTCCAGACTATCATGTTGTGTGTAGTTTCTTGTTGTTGTTTTTTTTTGTTTTTTTTCTTTGCAGATACCAAGGATATGTGAAATAACAAAGGTCTTTTTTTTTCTTTGTTTCACAGGATCAGGAGTTGTTCTTCTTCCATGATCTCAGCCCTGGCAGTTGTTTCTTCATGCCACGTGGAGCCTACATCTACAACACACTCACAGAGTTCATCAGGGTAGGAGTTGTGACAATGTGTCATTTCCTATTTTACTATATAGTTGCCCAGTTTTATTCTATTTAAGATGCACATGTAAGCTTCAGAAGCCTTCACGTAATGTCCCTCTTCTTCTTCTAGAGACGACTTTTTTTTTTTTCAAAAGCTAGAGGGGAGGTTTGTTCATTATATTCTTTTCAAAAACAAAATATTGTTATATTTCAGCATAGTGAGAACTTTTTTTCATGATAAATTGAAAATGCCAGAAGTGTCATAACTAAAAAAAAGTTAAGATTTTCATATTAGTCTTCATAAATTTAATTTATTTCTTCTATTTGCCTTGTGAAATCATAATTTGAGAATGGGCCACCTTTTTTCCCCTCTGTGCAGAGACCACCTAGTCTTTGTAAAGTCATCAAATTTTCATAACTGGTAATTGACTGTGCAAAAGTTTTCATTTAGGAGCAGATGGTCTTGTCTGAAGTTTGGCATGCTTACATTTTAGGGTAATTTGAACTTATTTGCCAAGTTCACTGACTCTACAGGAAATTGTCTCTGTTACGTATGTGAGAAGTGTTGACATCTTGAAGACTTTCACAGCACACACTAACACACCGGACAAAGCCAAGAAGACCTCACATACAGTGCACAGAAATGGTGCAAGATCATTATCGCATCACTTCAGTCTGTTACCAGTGTTTAAGAAATAATAGTGTGCTATGCATTTCCCTCTACTACATACAGTATCACTGAAAAGTGTATCAGTGAAAACTCAAGTTGATAGCTTTTGGAGACTCTTCTTACAACTGCAGCATCAATGATTGTTGCAGTGAATGGAGCCAGTTGTCACTCAGGATTTTCACTGTAGCACCTCTTCCCTTCTGCTAAATCAGATTTATTTAGGAAAAGCAGACTGAGCTTACATGGTCTCTTTCAGCATGTTCCGTCATTTCCCCCTCAGTTCTACATATTCACAACTGAAATCTTCTTCTTTTAGCTGCTAAACACTTAAATTGGAATTAAATGTTTTGAGGACAAATGGAGCAATAAAACCCACAGGTTCCGATCTCCAACGCAGCTTGAGGTTTTGTGCCAGACAGCATGATTCAGCTCCGTTCAAAGTGCCTGTGCATATTTACTTAGTTTCTGTGGTTTTGTTATTTTTCTAGGAGGAGTACTGGAGAAGAGGCTTTCAGGAAGTAGCCTCACCCAACATGTATAACAGCAAACTGTGGGAGACATCTGGCCACTGGCAACACTACAGCGAAAACATGTTCTCCTTCCCTGTGGAAGATGACATCTTTGCTCTCAAGCCCATGAACTGCCCTGGGCACTGGTAAATTTAAAGCACTGACAACGGAAATATCTTTAGTGTTTCCCAAATGCTGGAAAACAAACAGTATACACAGCATTTAATGCGGGTCACAGTCATTTCTTTTGCCTCTCTCTGGTTGTCCTTTTAGTCTGATGTTCAGCCACAGGCCTCGCTCATGGAGGGAGCTTCCTCTGAGGCTGGCAGACTTTGGGGTCCTCCACAGAAATGAATTGTCAGGATCACTAACCGGGCTGACCAGAGTGCGGCGCTTCCAGCAGGATGACGCTCACATTTTCTGCACAATAGACCAGGTGACCAAATCAGGAGTTTTTCTTGAAAAAGAAAATCCATTTTGTTTGACAGTTTAACAAGTGAAAAACAAGAGCTTACTTATTTTTGATCTTTTTTTTTTTTCTTTCTACAGATTGAATCAGAGATGAAGGGCTGTCTGGACTTCCTCCGCTGTGTTTACGATGTATTTGGCTTCTCCTTCCAGCTCCACCTTTCCACTCATCCGGAGAAGTATCTGGGTGACATTGCTGTGTGGAACCAGGCTGAGAAGGTAAACGGTGTCATGCATTGTAGTTGTGATTTAATGTAGACAGTGAACTCCACTTAGTAGATCTGATTTTGCCTTTTTAAGTATGAATGACTGCTGTAGAGGTGTACTTGACTAAAATGTAGGCACTGAGCCCCACAGTAGTGTCAGATCTGTGAAGTTCCTTGAATTTCTGTAAGTGTGTTCTGTAGGTGGTGTGTTGCGCATGAAAGACACTGCTCATTTGTTTGACTTGATTTCTATCATTATTATTGTCCAGTTGTCGGCTGCATAAAGACATCACTTGAATGAAAACGTAAAAGTGCAGTTACAGTCAGGTTCATACATATTGGAACAGTGATAACTTTTTTGGCATTTGGCCTCTATACAGCACCACATTGAATTTGAAATGTACTCAAAATGTGAGTGAAGTCAAGACTTTCCACTTTATTTCAAGGGGTTTGACAAAAGCGTGGCATTGACCATTCAAGAATTACAGCCATTTTTGATGGCTCATAAATAATGGAACAAGTTAACATAATTACAAACATAAAGATCACCTTTAATCCTTGGATGAAAATTCTTTGCAGTCAGTGACTGTCTGAAGTCTGGAACCCATGACCAAATGCCGGGTTTCCTCCCTCAAGATGCGTTGCCAGGCTTTTACTTATGCTTGCTTGTGAGTCTTTCTGTATTCAGTAAGTGAAAGGCACACTCTACTGGGTTGAGATCAGGTGACTGACTTGGCCAATGAGGAATATCCTTGCCTTTCTTTGCCTTGAGAAACTCTTGGGTAGCTTCCGCTGCATGTTTTCGGTCATTATCCATCTGTTTTTCCATTCCAACTTTATTTGTAAAGCACTAAAAACAACCAAGGTGGACCAAAGTGCTGTACATTGTAAATAACAATATACATTAAAAATAAACACAACTTACAAGTACAGATAAAAT
Source organism: Monopterus albus (assembly GCF_001952655.1). Lineage (NCBI taxonomy): Eukaryota > Metazoa > Chordata > Actinopteri > Synbranchiformes > Synbranchidae > Monopterus > Monopterus albus. The sequence goes on along the minus strand of NW_018127897.1, from coordinate 4,177,682 downwards.
CAACACCAATATAAGATATCAAAACGCCAACAAGAATAAATGAGTTTTCAAAAGGGACTTAAAAACAGGCAAAGAAGAGGCTTATCTGATGGGTATTGTAAATCATTCCATAGATTGGGGGCAGCAGCCACAAAGGCACGATCACCCCTAAGCTTGCGCTTTGTTCTGGGCACACTCAAAAGTAACTGATTAGCTGACCTCAAAGAATGCGTAGGTGAATGTTGTATGAGGTAGCGTCCTATCGGTTTTGCAGCATTTGGCTAAATCTGAGCAGAGAGTACAGAATAAAGTAAGAATTCATCCTGCTACTTTTAGCAGCAGTCAGGTCATCAATAAACTCCACTGACATGCCCATGCCATAACACTGCCTCCACCATGTTTGACAGATGATGTGGTATCAGCTTTGGATCATGAGCTGTTCCCTTCATTCTGGTACAAGTTCATCTTGGTTTCATCAGTCCAAAGAATCTCATTCCAGAACTGGGCAAGGTTTTTTTTTTTTTTTAAAAGGTGTTTTCTTTCAAAGTCTAATCTGGCCTTTCTGTTCTTGAGCATTACCAGTGGTTTGCACCTTGTTGTGAAGCCTATATTTACATTCATAAAGCTGTTTCTTGACTGTAGACTTTGACACACCTACGTCCTCAAGAGTGTTCTTGACTTGGGTAGATGATGTGGAAAGGTTCTTCTTCACCATAGACAGAATTCAATTTTAACTGACTTCAAGGCTTTTTGCTGTTGCTGAACTTGTCAGTTACTGTTGTATTGGCCAATCCCAATGTTTTGAAATCTCTCTGTTGGGTTTTTTCAGACTAATGATGGCCTCCTTCACTTGCATAGACACCTCTTTGGACCTCATGTAGAGAGTTCCAGTGAACAGCTACCAAATGCAAATTTGACACTCAGAACTACCTCCAGGCCTTTTATCTGCTTGATAAGTCATGGAGTAATGAGGGGCAAGGCCACACCTAGCCATGCAACTGATTGTCAGCCATTTGTCCATTATACAGTATATGAGCCACCAAAAATGGGAGTGTATCTATGAAAATGGCTGTAATTCCTGAATGGTTAATGCCACACTTTTGTCAAACCCCTTGAATTAAAGCTGAAAGTCTTCACTTTGCTCACATCTTGAGTGTTTCATTTCAAATTCAGTGTGGTGGTGTACAGAGGCTAAATGCCAAAAAACATCATTGTTCTAATATGTATGAACCTGACTGTAGGCAGTGAGAGTGCAGACTAACTTGTGCTCTTAACTAAACGGTTTACTTCACCATAACTTGGCTGGCTTCACAGTAATTGGTTTTCATTGTTTATATTTGAATTATATTTACCTATTGACTGTATATAAAGACTGAGGACATGACAGCTCCCAGAAGTAAAGCCACCACGAGTTGATTGCCATATAGGTCATAACTTCCTCCCCTTTTCATGTTAGTGGATGGTACTATAAACTCAAAGTACACATCAAATAAATTTCTAAAAAGTCATTTCTAGTAGATATTATCACACTGATTTTTGTACATTTAGTCATTTTTCTGATACTTGTTTTTAATAAATTATTTGATATAAAACAGGTGTCTGTTGATTTCATAGCTTTGATTGATGGTCACATGCTGCCACTCAGCTTCTGGTTGCTACTGTGCAGAATGTGATTGCATAAAAGCCAAGATGGTAGCCGTGATATTTACGATAGCTTAGCTTCATTTTTGTATAGTGGAGGGAAGTGGTGATGCGTAATCTTTTATATATGGTCTATGTATTTAACCCATGCCCCATGTTTGACAGCAATTGGAGAACAGCTTGAATGAGTTTGGGGAGCCATGGAAGCTCAACCCTGGGGATGGTGCTTTTTATGGACCCAAGGTCAGAACATTTCTTGATACATCCAATCAAATGCACAATAAGTTTCATTCTCTGAGGTCTGGGAAGGGCTGTAATTCTTTCTGTGCTGTTGCAGATTGATATTAAGATCAAAGATGCTATTGGACGTTACCACCAGTGTGCAACCATTCAGCTGGACTTCCAGCTGCCTATCCGCTTCAACCTGACCTTTGTGGGGTGAGTCACCTAATCAAAACAGTGACGCACTGCTGAGTCTGTGTGCTAATCCCCTCTTGAATTGAAATGTCTCAGCTTGTGCACTGTCTCATAGAGTTTGGTTTAAGAAGTAAAAAAAAAAACTGTATGCAGATTTGAACTCGTAGAGCAAGTGACTCACCAGGATTTTCACTTTGTGAACCCAGCATGGGAAAACGGTGTGCATCCTATACAGCAACACACACATTTACAGTTTGTGCATTAGGTCAGTCAGTCCAGTATTACATACTGCATACTGTAGAGAGGGAAAGACTATCTTTGTAGATCAGCAGAAGTACAAGTTGCAGACACTTGGATTTCGAGCCAATGGGTAGATAGAGATACATTGTCCACAGCGTAAATGGTCAAACATTTGACTGTAGTTTAAAAAGAATTCTTTTAAAGAACATATCTTCTTTTTTAAATATGATGCTATGCAATATGCAGTGAATTAGATGTTAATAAATATAACGGGCCAAAAATAAATGTGGTTGACATACATGCTGACACAAGTCACAAAAAACCTTGATGTTTTCTTTGATGCAATGTCTTACAGGAAGGACGGGGATGACAAGGCACGACCAGTCATCATCCATCGTGCAGTCTTGGGCTCTGTGGAAAGGATGATTGCCATTCTCACAGAGAACTATGCAGGGAAATGGTGAGGTGTTTTCTGGTGTCTCATGCATTTTGAGCGCTTCATTTAACAATGTTATTAAATAAAATTTTTTAAAAAGTAAATATATTCCACAATAATGATACATCCCACTGCTTTAATCTGGTGTTTCAATAGATAAATCAGAAGGTCAGTGCATACTGTTGTGTTACAATACTGTTTTTAGAGTGGTTATGAATATTCTGCAGTCTTGCTGGAATGCGAAAGAATCCAGTGTAATGTTTTAACAACCCACACAACGGCACGCATGACAATTTCACTGTTTCTTTTTGTGAGAGAACAAGATGGTTGGTAATGGTATCTCTATACAGTTCAGTCTGTGGAGACAGATTCATTTTTGCTTCAATGTCTGTCCACCAGGCCTTTGTGGCTTTCTCCGCGTCAGGTGATGGTAGTGCCTGTCAACCCCTCCTGTGAGGATTACGCCAAGACGGTATGTCCACACTTCCACTTCCCTATATAATCATATGAGTGCAGGCAAGATGTATCTGTGCCATTCAGAATTGTGGAGCAGCTGTGGCTCAGGAGATGGAGCAGGTTGTGTCCTAACCAGAGGGTTGGTGTCTCGTATACTGGCTTCTGCAGTCCACATGTTGAGGTGGACTTCAAGTTTGCTCCTGGTCCCGTCAGTATGTGAATGCTTGTGTTTGTGTGCAAATGGGAAATAATGTAAAGTGCTTTGCTTGTGCTTCGTTGGAGAGAGAAGCACTATATATACGTGAAATACTATTTAAAATGCTTGTGAAACCATGAATGGTGTTTCTACCTGCCAGGTCTGTAAGCAGTTCACAGAAGCTGGTTTCATGTCAGATGTTGACCTGGATTCTGGCTGTCTTCTTAATAAGAAAATCCGAAACGCTCAGTTGGCCCAATATAACTTCATTCTTGGTAAGAAAATGTACTACCACTTGCATTTTCACCCATTTTGACTGCGCTCAGGGTTGCCTGCAATCATTTCACAAGTACATTTAACTGGTTACTCCACAACATTTACTGACAGTTTTAAAGACAATATTGTTGTATTGTTAATACTGGTTCAGTTGTTTTTCAAAACAATAACATTCCTAACTGGTTGAATATAAAACAAATGGACCTCAGGGCTGGCTAATCAACTATTGTGGATTCATTCTGCCAAACAACTTGGGGAGTATGTTGGGATAGCTGTGGGCGTGTGGTGTGAGTTGGCCCATATCAAGCTGTTCGGTCTTGTTTTGGCAGTGGTTGGAGAGAAAGAGAAGATGACTAACTGTGTCAATGTGCGCACGAGGAACAACAAAGTCCACGGAGAACTGTTGGTGGCCGAGGTACTTGCTCGCCTGACCCTGCTCAAACAATCACGCTGTCAAAACGCAGAGGAGGAGTTCTGATTGAGATAAAAATCAAACAAAAAAAAAGCAGTCTCTTGTATTTGAATATGTCAGCCACAAAAGCAGTACAGGGAAAAATGATGGCACATATAAGGGTGGTACTAGGAAAGTGTAGTACATAGAACAGAAGTCCAACAGAAACAGATGAACTGGAATTTTGTAAGTAAATATAATGAATGGGGCAGCAAAACAGCTTGCCCATGTGATAATGTGTGGAGTGGAAAGGACAAGTTTTGTATGTGGTGTTGCTATCAAAACAAAGTAAGTCTAAAAATAAGTTGCTTGATGATTTAAGGAAACAAAGTGATCACTGTCATGGTAAAGGTTATGTGAATTTGGCACTGATTTATTTTCACAAAGGACTTTCTATAGTTAAAGAAATAAAATACATCTGTTGAATGTGAAAATTGTGTTCTTAATTTCACAACAAAAGTAATATATGTGATTTTTTTTCTTTTTTTTTTAAAACAAGAATTAGATGTCAAACAGCTCTGCTGCTTCTTACTGCATCCACCCCATGGAAAAATAACATACAATGACCTCATTAAAACTATTTTCCTTTTTTTTTGTTTTAGTCACAGAGGTTTGGTGATGTACTATAGTATAATTAGAAATTTGATGCCACCACCTAAGGCCTAGAAATACTATATTGATAAAAAGCCTGCATTAAAATGTATATTCACACCAATACCTCTTATTGTCAAGATTACCGTAAAGATGTTGAGAATTTGTCAAACATAATTTTGCCAAGATGTTGCTTGGACTCAGTTTTAAGTCATAGAACTAGGTGAATGGTTGAGAGTGAAAAGTGTCGCAGCTTCTTTCATTGCTGTAGTTACAGTGCCTTGCGAAAGTATTCTGCCCCCTTGAACTTTGCGACCTTTTGTTACATTTCAGGCTTCAAACATAAAGATATAAAACTGTAATTTTTTGTGAAGAATCAACAACAAGTGGGACACAATCATGAAGTGGAACGAAATTTATTGGATATTTCAAACGTTTTTAACAAATAAAAAACTGAAAAATTGGGCGTGCAAAATTATTCAGCCCCCTTAAGTTAATACTTTGTAGCGCCACCTTTTGCTGCGATTACAGCTGTAAGTCACTTGGGGTATGTCTCTATCAGTTTTGCACATCGAGAGACGGAAATTTTTGCCCATTCCTCCTTGCAAAACAGCTCGAGCTCAGTGAGGTTGGATAGAGAGCGTTTGTGAACAGCAGTTTTCAGTTCTTTCCACAGATTCTCAATTGGATTCAGGTCTGGACTTTGACTTGGCCATTCTAACACCTGGATATGTTTATTTGTGAACCATTCCATTGTAGATTTTGCTTTATGTTTTGGATCATTGTCTTGTTGGAAGACAAATCTCCGTCCCAGTCTCAGGTCTTTTGCAGACTCCATCAGGTTTCCTTCCAAAATGGTCCTGTATTTGGCTCCATCCATCTTCCCATCAATTTGAACCATCTTCCCTGTCCCTGCTGAAGAAAAGCAGGCCCAAACCATGATGCTGCCACCACCATGTTTGACAATGGGGATGGTGTGTTCAGGGTGATGAGCTGTGTTGCTTTTACGCCAAACATAACGTTTTGCATTGTTGCCAAAAAGTTCGATTTTGGTTTCATCTGACCAGAGCACCTTCTTCCACATGTTTGGTGTGTCTCCCAGGTGGCTTGTGGCAAACTTTAAACAACACTTTTTATGGATATCTTTAAGAAATGGCTTTCTTCTTGCCACTCTTCCATAAAGGCCAGATTTGTGCAGTATACGACTGATTGTTGTCCTATGGACAGAGTCTCCCACCTCAGCTGTAGATCTCTGCAGTTCATCCAGAGTGATCATGGGCCTCTTGGCTGCATCTCTGATCAGTCTTCTCCTTGTATGAGCTGAAAGTTTAGAGGGACGGCCAGGACCTGCCTGGTGTGTTCTTTGTTCTTCATGATGCTCTCTGCGCTTTAAACGGAGCTCTGAGACTATCACAGTGCAGGTGCATTTATATGGAGACTTGATTACACACAGGTGGATTCTGTTTATCATCATTAGTCATTTAGGTCAACATTGGATCATTCAGAGATCCTCACTGAACTTCTGGAGTGAGTTTGCTGCACTGAAAGTAAAGGGGCTGAATAATTTTTCACGCCCAATTTTTCAGTTTTTTATTTGTTAAAAAAGTTTGAAATATCCAATAAATTTCATTCCGCTTCATGATTGTGTCCCACTTGTTGTTGATTCTTCACAAAAAATTACAGTTTTATATCTTTATGTTTGAAGCCTGAAATGTAACAAAAGGTCGCAAAGTTCAAGGGGGCAGAATACTTTCGCAAGGCACTGTAAATTGTCAAACCAGAGAAATATGCAGTTAATCCCAATTCCCTTATTTTATCGTTCCTCGCTCGAGTCGGACGTTGTTCCGGTCCACCATGAGGACGTGCCAAAAATCCTTATTTGTGCTTTGAAGAGGAAGAGGAGGAGGAGGAACAGCAGCTTGAGGATACTCGTGTATCCTTAACTGAAATCTGTTACGGATTGACACGTCCCTTTATTGGAAAACTGCTGGTGTCTGGGCGCTTCACCTGAAGGCTCAAAGAAAGGACTCCTCATGTCAGTTAAAACGTGTTTCATCGGTTCCTCTCTCACATTTTGTCCTTGGATCTTTTCCTTGCATCTTATGTGGGCGGGACTAAGATGCAAGGGAAAGAAAGACACAAGTGATGGGAACATGGATGCAGTTAATGGAATTGGGATTCAGTAGTGATGGAAATTCCAGTTCTTTTCAGAGAGTCAGTTCATTTGGCTCAGCTCATGCCAATCACTAAATTGAATGGAGATAAGAATCAAAACGACCGTTGCCATAACATACCAAAGGACTCCCTGATAGTGGACAAGAAGGACTTTGTACTCTTTATGGTAAATGTGATTAACTGTGCTGCACAGACTGATAAAAGAACTTAAAGAATCAATATTCTTTTTAGATCTGCAGAGACGTTTCTGGGAATAAAGGGGTTACACTGGGAGGAAGTTAAGGAGACACTTAATACAGGCTCTAGTTCACAAGGGGATGGTAGGGGTTCATAATGATAGTTACTATCCTTCAGTGGAATGCTAGAAGTCTTATTGCAAATGGGCGGGAATTCAAGAGCTATTTAACAAAATTACAATACAAACCACAGATATTGTGCATTCAAGAAACATGGCTGAAAAAACAATGGAATTTTGTCATTCAAGGATACACGGTAGTTACAAGGGACAGAGATGAGGGAAATGGTGGTGGAGTGGCTACATTTATTAAAGATGGTCTAAACTATAGTATACTTGATATTAATACAGAATATGAATCTATAAGTGTTACGGTGTGGTTTAGAAATAGCAGCCTGACTGTTGTTAATTTCTATAATCCTTGTGGCCGACTTACTGGAGGCATGTTGGATTCTGTGGGAGAACCAATTCTAGGAAAACCTGTCTGGTGTGAAGACTTTAATACACATAGTACTCTGTGGGGTAGTAAACATACATATAGTAATGGGAGAATCATAGAGGAGTTTTTGGAAGATAACAGTGGTCTGTTTAAATGATGGTGAAGGAACTCTGTCAACCTGTCCATCACCATAGCAAACAGGAAGGGACTCAAAGCCGATCCTTGATGTAGATCCACCTTAAACTCCTCTGTCTGACCTACAGCACATCTCACTACTGTCGTACTCCTCTCATACATATCCTGAACTACTCTGACGTACAGTGGGCAAATTGGTATTTGATACACCACCAATTTTTCAAGTTTTCCCACTTACAAAGAATGGGCAGATCTTAACTTTCATCATAGATACACCTCAACTGGGAGAGACACAATCTACAAAAAAATTCCAGAAAATCACATTGTTAGATTTTTAACTAATTTATTTCCATTTTATTGCATGAAATAAGTATTTGACACAATAGAAAAATAGAACTTAATATTTGGCACCGAAACCTTTGTTTACAATTACAGAGGTCAGACGTTTCCTGTAGTTCTTGACCAGGTTTGCACACACTGCAGCAGGGATTTTGGCCCACTCCTCCATACAGGTCTTCTCCATATCTTTCAGGGTTTGGGGCTGTCGCTGGGCAGCACGGAGTTTCAGCTCCCTCCATAGATTTTCTATTGGGTTCAGGTCTGGAGACTGGCTAGGCCACTCCAGGACCTTGAAATGCTTCTTACGGAGCCACTCCTTAGTTGCCCTGGCTGTGTGTTTGGGGTCATTGTCATGCTGGAAGACCCAGCCACGACCCATCTTCAATGCTCTTACTGAGGGGAGGAGGTTATTACCCAAAATCTCGCAATACATGGCCCCATCCATCCTCTCCTCAATACAGTGCAGTCGTCCTGTCCCCTTTGCAGAAAAGCACCCCCAAAGCATGATGTTTCCACCCCCATGCTTCACGGTTGGGATGGTGTTCTTGGGATTGTTCTCATCCTTCTTCTTCCTCCAAACACGGGAGTGGAGTTTATACCAAAAAGTTCTATTTTGGTCTCATCTGACCACATGACCTTCTCCCATGCCTCCTCTGAATTATCCAGATGGTCTTTGGCAAACTTCAGACGGGCCTGGACATGTGCTGGCTTGAGCAGAGGGACTTTGCATGCGCTGCAGGATTTTAAGCCATGTAGTGTAGTGTGTTACTAATGGTAACCGTTGAGACTGCGGTCCCAGCTCTCTTCAGGTCATTGACCAGGTCCTCCCGTGTAGTTCTAGGCTGATCCCTCACCTCTCTCAGGATCGTTGATACTCCACGAGGTGAGATCTTGCATGGAGCTCCAGTCCGAGGGAGATCATCTTTCTTCCATTTTCTAATAATTGCGCCAACAGTTGTTGCCTTCTCACCAAGCTGTTTGCCTATTGTCCTGTAGCCCATCCCAGCCTTGTGCAGGTCTACAATTTTGTCCCTAGTGTCCTTAGACAGCTCTTTGGTCTTGCCCATAGTGGAGAATTTGGAGTCTGATAGATTGAGTGTGTGGACAGGTGTCTTTTATACAGGAAACAGTTCAAACAGGTGCAATTAATACAGGCAATGAGTGGAGGATAGGAGGGCTTCTTAAAGACAAACTAACAGGTCTGTGAGAGCCAGAATTCTTGCTGGTTGGTAGGTGATCAAATACTTATGTCATGCAGTAAAATGGAAATAAATTATTTAAAAATCTAACAATGTGATTTACTGGAATTTTTTTGTAGATTCTGTCTCTCACAGTTGAGGTGTACCTACGATGAAAATTACAGAACTGTCCATTCTCTGTAAGTGGGAAAACTTGAAAAATCGGCAGTGTATGAAATACTCATTTGCCCCACTGTAT
>NW_018127897.1:4166232-4167660 GCF_001952655.1 Monopterus albus | reverse complement strand
CTAATCTGTACAAGTCCTTCTCACCTTCCCTCGTGTCTAACCTGGCATACAACTCATCATATGCTTTCTGTTTGGCCATTGACACCTCTCTTTTCAGTCTGCACTGCAATTTCTTGTAATCCTGTCTACTGTCTTCAGTCCTTTCTATGTCCCACTTTTTTTTAGCTAGCCTCTTCCTCTGGATGCTGTCCTGTACTTCCTCATTCCACCACCATGTTTCCTTACCTTCTTTCCTCCTTCCAGATGACACACCTAGCACCTTCCTACCTGTCTCCCTGATCACTTCTGCTGTAGTTTCCCAGTCATCTGGAAGTTCTTCCTGAAATCCCTTATTAATATTCATATTCAAAAAGTTTGGCAAGAACAGTGGGATGGGTGTGAAAATGGTAGACATTTGTACAAGATCCAAAAATTGGTTGGCTACCAATAGGCATGGACTGGTACTAGAAAAGAAGAAAGTGTAGTAACTTGTTTGAGAATAGGTCATACAAGTTTAAATTATACCCTGCATAAAATAGGTAAACACCCTACAGGTCTTTGTCCACACTGTAGTCAGATAGAGACTGTAGAGCATGTCCTGTTCGTATGCAGTGCTTATAATGAGCAACATGCTCAAATGATAGCAGTATTGGAACAAAAGAAGATTACTAATGTATCACTAGAGCAGGGGTGGGCAATTCCAGTCCTCGAGGGTTGCTGTCCTGCTTGTTTCAACTATCCCTGCCTGACCTGCTGCTGATTACCTGGCTCAGGTGTGTTCAGCCAGTCAGAAGCTGGAAGATACCATCTTAGATGAAAGTGGAGTGAGGAAAGATAAAGTGAATTGGTATCTTCCAGCTTCTGAGTGGCTGAACACACCTGAGCCAGGTAATCAGCAGTAGGTCAGGCAGGGATAGTTGGAAAACAAGCACAGCGGCCCTTGAGGACTGGAATTACCCACCACTGCACTAGAGTCTTTTGGGCAGCAATTGTAAGACATGTGGAGTTATTAGTTATTTGGCAGATATAGGTAATTTAGATAGAATTTAGTAGTTTATGCAATAAGAATTAATATGTATTCCTACGGCTCTCTTAGCGTTCCACACTCCAGCCCAGCAGGTGGCGGTAATGCACCTTAGGTTGGCTTGCAAACCACCAATAAACACCATAAGTAGAAGACGTGTGTTAGCAGGCAGTTACTCCTTACTTACTATTGATATGTCTATGGTTTTAGAACAGGTTAGTAGGGGATTGCCAACAGTCGTTTTTCTCCACATGAACTGAATGCAGCTTCGGTTGGCTCTACAGCAACAATGGCCACCATCTGTCAAATATGGAGACCGGACCGAGGGCGGTACTTCAAAACATACGGAATCGTGATTGTATTGTTTATGGACCTGGTGTTACAATGTGTTAACGGTATGTTGATGGGGACACTACAGGCATTTA
>NW_018127897.1:4154144-4166187 GCF_001952655.1 Monopterus albus | reverse complement strand
TTTAGCATTAACTGGTTAGCTAGCAGGGCTGACTAAAGTTAGCACACAGCTAATGCTAGCTATTTAACAACAACATGGGATACAAGGAGTAGCGCGATTTAGGTTGTTTTTCAAACAGTAGGCCTCTTTGTTTAATTTCATACTAATTTACACTATATGAGAGCTAGCTAACTGTTAACTGTCGCTGTTAATTTGCAAGAAGTGTCACAAGCCAGCTAACGCTTCGGTGAAGTAAGCTAGCATAACTTAGTCATTGTAAAGCTGTAGCTTAACGTTGGATGTTTTATTAAGATAAAAGCCCGCATTCAACCATGTGACTGACAAATGTAACGTTATATTTCTGCCATGACGTATATAATCAGCTATACGGCATTAACGCGTGTAAGATATGTCTCGTAACACATGACTGCAGCAAACCTTAGTGTTCATTACCACTCCACAATCAGCACAATGCGCATCGTATGCGGGGGGTTTATATTGTTTAACCACGGTCAAGGCAGAAGAGTGTCTTGGACTCAGGTTGCATGTCTTTTTATTGTATGGTTTCTTTTCGGCCAGGTTACCTGACCTCTCCTCACGTTGGCCAGGATCCCCCCTACACTAGAGATGCCCAGCATGGACCTGCATTCCCCAGCCCAGTGGTCCCTGCTTCGTCCTCGGGTGAATGCATCAGACAGTCAATAACCTCACTGACTGTACTAGGAAAGGGACCCACTCTCAGAATAGTGTAGTACATAATTATTGAGGATTATAACACAAATTAAGTTTGATATTGTGTCAGGGATGAGTTATTCCAGACAAAGTGATCCAATTAACTTGCACCAAATCTTTATTTAATTACAGTGAATATTTTAGCTTAACCCTGTAAAGCTTGACACATAGCCAGAACATTCTATTTTTTTGGAACTGAGATGTTTATTAAACCTTGTAACAAAATCCAAAAAATAATGTGCCATATTATTATTATTATTATTATTTTTGTATCACATTTGATACATGGGGCATTTTTGGCAACTTTTTTTTGCTCAGAAACTTGCGTAGCAAATATGATATAAATGGATTTATAGGGTTAATATGGGAGATCTCTTGTAACTGTGTGTTTGCTGTTTGGTAGTGTCTCCTGCAGATGAAGAGAGCTACACTTCCAAGTGTCCTAGTGGGGGTTTGTGTAGGCACCTGCCACCTGACTGCATTCACTGCAATTATCAACACAACTGCACCTATGGGAAACCAGCTTCCTTCACTTGTAAACCAAAAAAAGGGGTTCACTGTATTGTGAGTAACATTTATTATGTGATAGTGCTATGGTGCATAAAAGTAGAGTATGGATGGACGATGTATACTTAGAAGTCTATACCTTGTTTAGTGCATTGATTAAAAAGAGAAGGGAAACATGGCACATTTTGTCATTGGAGCACAAATGCTCCAATTAACTTTTATACTGGAAGCTGTCAGCACTTATTGACAAACAGTTCTGCATGGTGATAGAATTACTGTGCTGTAAGAAACAGCTTACTTTCTTTTGGGAATAGTTGTATAGTGATAATCTGTTTTTGTATTCTCAGGGAGAGTCAGGACAAGCCCAAGACAACTTCTCTCTGACCATCACCTGTCAGTTCTGCTGGCAGTTGGATCCATCCCAGTACCGCTGCTCAAACTCCACCAATTGTATGACAGTCTCCTGCCCACGCAAGCGCTACAATGCCACCTGTGATGTGTTGGGTCATGTACATTGTTTAGGTATGGTAAAGGCTCTGCTGTAAGACTGCAAGGTTTCTTTCCTTTCAGAGTAGTCATGCCTCAGTCCAAGGCACTGTAGACAGTCATTTTGGAAGGGAGAGTTTTACAGATTTTCCCATCCAGTTGAACATGGCCATTATGCTTAAAACAAATGAGGGTTGAAAATGGAGATGTTTTGCTGACTCAAGTGACTTTTGACTTTGTCCTATAAGCTTGCTAATTTCACTTTTATTGTTTGGCAAATGTAAATCAGACAAAATAAACAATATAGACATCCGTAATATATGACTTCATCTTAAACATTGGTAACTGTCAGTGTGATAGTAATATTTGTGTCGCCCACAGTAGTATTTTTGAGTTCATCACCACTTAACCAGTCCCCTGTCAGTCAGTCACTGAACAAAAGCCATTTGTAAAGAGATGAGCTAGTGCAGACTACTTCCCAGATGTTTTCTGAAGGTGAGCTACATTACTACACAGTCTGGAAACCTGACTGAAAACCAAAAGCACAGTATTTTACAAAATAAAATGTCCTTTGCAAATGTTTGGTCAAATGTTAGGTTTTTGACTTTTATATTATAGTTTTGTTTAGGGAAATGTGGCTCACTCATGCTCATTGATCTTTCTGAATATTGTGTTTTTGGCTCTTTTTTTTTTGGGAAGTGTGAAGATCAAGGTAATCTTATGTCCTTTTTCTTTTTTCTTATTTTTGGTAGGTAAGAGACGTTTTCAGAAACGGCTGTTTTGCAACTGGACTGGAGGATACAAATGGTCAACAGCATTAGCACTCAGGTAAACCTGCCACCATCAGAAGAAAAACAACTTTTCTTAGTCATGCCCTGGTAGCTGAGTTGTTACAGTGTATGCCATGAAACTTTAGTGTTCATGGTCCAGTTCTATGTGGACCATGTGTCCTTTCTGCATCTTCACTTATTGTCAAATAAAGGCAAAACACCAACAAAAATGTTCATTTGGGATGTGTACTCCTGTGTCAGTTCTGACTTTATCTGTGTTTTCCCTAATCCCTTTGTGTAGCATCACACTTGGTGGTTTTGGGGCAGATCGGTTTTATCTGGGCCAGTGGCGAGAGGGTCTGGGCAAACTCTTCAGCTTCGGAGGCCTGGGCATTTGGACTTTGATAGATGTTCTTCTGATAGGAGTTGGTTATGTGGGACCTGCTGATGGTTCTCTCTACATATGAAGCAAAGCTCTGGAGACATAGCTGGATGGTTTGTACTCTCCTTTCAAAGATTCAAGATCTCAGATGCTGTCTACTTAGCACATTTCCTTGCTCAAACGTGTCCTCATCCCATCTGCTAACAGGCAGGAAGTGTTGAGAATAACTCTACCCACACAACCATCAGATCAGTCCGAATCATTCTGCATCCATCTCCTGTTGAGATTTTGCAGAAAGAGTTGTGCATTATATATGTCTGGTTAGTTTGACTTAACGGGTGGTTAGGCTCCCTCATGCTGATAGGTTCGGTTTCATGTGGAGACTTGCTTTAACAGACCTCGTGTCACCATGTAGCTATGTGTCAAATAGCTACAAGGGATGTGTCAAATGGTAGCCATAACTACAGATTTATTTTTGGTGAGACGGGACACAATGGACAACATTCTCGAAAGAAAGCATGAAGATGCAGGACAATACGCGTTTGTTTTTATTGACAGCAGATACATGTGGATGAATTCCATGGTTATTTGGCATGCAATATACACTAAGTAAGCAGTGCAGGTCACAACTGTAAGTCTTGCCCCAAGGGCTACATTCTATATATGATAGCCTAGCTTTTCAGAAAAAGAGAAAATGGTCACTCACTGCAATGTGTAGTTTGAATCTTGGGAAATGCACAGATAATAATCAGTGTAAATTTGTACATGATGAATATTGAAATACTTGTTTTGCAGATGTGTTGCACTAGAAAACTTCATCTAACTTGTGGCTTCCCTTGGAGATTTTGGAGATATGCCGTGCATTAAGTTTGTATTTTTTCTCATGATCATTTTGTAAAAAAAATTTCTCTGTGTACTAACACTATCTTTGCTTGAGACTGGCACAAATTGATTAACATCTCACTTTATGTACATATGTTTTCAGTGTCAGGGCCATTATACTTTGTTGTGTGAACACTGTAAATGACACTTTTTAAGTTATGTAAATAAAACTGTCAAGTATCTCATATGTTGTGTTTGTATGACACAGTTACACAGTAAATCAGTTAAACCATCTTTTTACAGCAACACTATTTAATTCCACAATTTATGTAGATATCTCTGTTTACAGAATGACAAGGTACATAAATTTAAAAAAAAGGGGGGGGCATTTTTCTTTGTAGTAGGTTCTTGTTTGTGTCGACTTTTCGAATTGGCTGCTTATCTGAGGCGGTGAGGAAGCTGCAAATTTTCTCCACCCTAATTCTAGTTCCTCAAATGTGACACTGCCCACTCACAGCCACATTAGCTCCCTCCCACAGACTGATTCAAGTGTATATCCAGTATACTCTGAGTTAAGGAGTCACCTGCAATATATTTTGTAAAGAGACTTTTTTTCCCACCTCTTGGAAAACTGTAATTTAGGGCTTTGTAATTGTGCATCCACAAGATGCTCCCTATAATTGTTGCTGCTGGCTTTTCCAGCATGACCTCACTTTGTCTGAATCATACTTTGTGGTTAGGTGCAGGTGTGAATATGTTTATTTACATAGTGATTTTGCTGTACATTATTGTCAGTGGGTGTAATATTTAAAGCATATTTACGGGTCACGTTTAGATGCTACTAAGTAATAAACAAGTATGCAGTGTATAGTGGCAATGACAAATGATGGTAGAAGAGTACAGTATAACAAAAGCTGAATACACAACATGACAAATGCAGATAGGTTTTATTCTTTAACACTAATCTGATGTCCACATCTTAATAATTTTGTCTGGCAAAAATCAAGTCTGGACTAAATTGCTGTAAATTACTGCTCTGAATAACTTTTCTACATTGATGGCTACAGCCCAATTACAAATAATTGCCAGAGTGGTATTTGGTTTTGTAATTATCTTTTATGATATTCCTATTTGCGGTGAGTAATGGTCATTATATAGAATTTCATCTTAGGAGAATAATAGTTACATTTTTTCATTTTTATGTCAAACAGTCATTACTCACAGTATTAGAATGAGTAGTAATTGGGAACTGAGCCAAACATTGTCTTTCAAAGACTGATGGTATCACGACTCCCTGATTTTGAATTGCTAATCATGCAAAGAGAACAAAAGTTTATTCATCCCTCTGTTACATAATCTCATTTAGTCCCCTGGCAGCTCTGAATTTTGAAGCATCGGTCTTGACCCTCTGTATCCAATGCTACAACAGTTTGTCCTCCCATTATGCTTCCTCCTACATGGGATAGCATCTCTAAGAAAATTGGATAGAATGTTGCAACCACATGAATTCAACAGCCTAACGACTCTGTGAGCAGCCAACTGTGTGCTTCATTCTCACACTTGAACGGTTGCTAAGGAGCATTTGATGCCACCTAAGGACATGACGTAAATTAGAGTAGCTATAAAAAGTATGCACTAGCCCTGGACTACTTTTTTATGTGGGCAGTTAATCACATTGTTGTACCTCAGCTGATTTGACACTAATCAGCAGAGAGACCCATTTAATGACAAAGTGGATGCAGATTTTAACAATATGACTTACTGATGAGTGACAAAGAGAAAAAAAAAGTATTGGAATTGACTCTACAAGTGTCTGAGCTCTACTGGAAAGATGAACATTCTTCCAAAAGATATTCCCTCATGTGGTGTTTTGATAATGGTGATGGTGTAGACTGACAGTGATCCAACATGTCCCACAGGTGTTCAACTGGGCTGAGATCTGGTGACTGTGATGGCCACAGCATATGATTGACATTGTTTTCATACTCAAACCATTCTGTGATCCATTGTGCTCTATGGATAAGGGCACTGTCATTATGGAAGAGACCACCCATTTATTCAAGTTTTTCCTTGTAAACATTATAAAACAATTGGTTGCATAAATGTTCACACCTTTTACTATGAAATACTATATGTATAATCACTAGTGCAGCAAACCTAAAAGACATTTGATGAATTTTCACTTTTGTGTAATTATGGCACGACATACATACCTGTATGTGAAGTGTTCCATAGGCGTTAGTCATTTTGTTAAAAATTAAAAAAAAAAAAGCGACAAAGTACCTAGGCTTAGAACATTTACAGAAGTGAGTGTCCTGTCCCTCAAAGGCTGTTCATAATAATTATATGTCTGTGTGAAGAGAGCATTAGTGAGCAGCCACCAAGAGACCTGTGGACCTGAAAGAGCTGTAGGGTTTCACGATTTACATGGACACACTGTGTGCAACAACTGTGCAAGCGCTGCATCTGACCGTGGGGGTGGGGTAAGAATTTTCCAAAACCAAGCTGTTTGTCCATCCTATGAAGCTCAGTGATGCAACTTGAGCACTGCACAGACGTGAATGGACCATGCTCAAATGAAGCCTGGCAGTAGCAATGCCACACTGTGGGCATACTTATCTGCAGCAGGCCCGGGAAGGCTTGTGAAAGGGCAGGCTAACCACAGCACAGCAAAATGGAGACCCCCCCCCCAAAAAAAAATTCTACAATATGCAAGAGAACTGTGGGGGATTAATTTTAAACCAAGATAAAACTTGACAATAGAGCTAGACAGGAATGTCTTTAAAACAAGAAACTGACCAGAGACCAAACCTCAGCCCGATCAAGAACCTGTGGTAGGACATACTGTTGTTCACTTAGCCCTATGCCACGTGACAGAGAGCTTGGACCATGGATGTGTATACCTGTCAGACCTGTACATAGACTCAAAGCTGTATATGCCTCTGTCACAATTGTACTTCAAGTGATGATGTACTTGCATAATGTTGAATTTAGTCTGGATCATGTGTAGCCATTTGACATAATTTTCGTTCGTTTCGTGTCAAAAAGAAAGCCCAATTACATTCCACTACAGAAAATTTGAATAAATTACTTGTGCAACTGGTCTGTTCAGCAGTTTTGTCAGTTTCCCGTTTCACTTGCTGGGCTGTGTAAATAAATAAGACACCATTATGCCAATTCTGCTTTCCAAGATTGAAATCACTTCGTCTTGGAAAGGTAACAGTATCTCACGTAGTCTTACTTGCATATTGGGGGGACAAAAAATAAAAATAAATCTCAATTGCTGCAAATGATCACGACCACTTCAAAGTGCGTCACAAATGAAAGGCAGGCAGGCCAACTGCAATTTCAGTGATTTATTTGTACAATAGAAATTGAACTGTACAAATACCCCAGTTCAGATGTAAAGGCAAGAACACAAGCATCTATTCTGCCTGACCTGAACATCCCTCAAACCTCACTGTGAGCTTAGACTGATAAAAACATCTGCCCAGAAAAAAATAAGTTCAAAAACAAAAAAAAAAAAAAGCTACTCACAAAACAAATCAACATTTACAGGGCAAAACAAGACCCCAACTAAATCACAGCATACTGAAAATACTCAAAAAAAAGGCAAAAATCAGTTCAAGCTTTATGGCAGAGGAGCAGTTGTGATCTCAGTTCAAAAACCATGTAATTTTAAAAATGAAAGAGAAATACAGACAAGACATATGGTGATATTGCCATCAGGCCCATGTGCCTATGCCAACCTGTATCTCTACACCATCTACAGACAGTGTTGAGCTTTTACACACACAAGACAGAGATGGTTTTCAAATTTAAAAAAAAAAAAAAAGAGGAAAAGAAAACATTCCCCTCTCTGACCTGCCCCATGTAGAACATGTTTTGACAGCAATGGAGTTGACACGGTCCATTTTAATGGCATTTGTAAAGTTTCCTCTCAAAGCAATATCATTTGACATTCACTCAAATTTCCATTAGTCAATTACTAATGTTACTATGGAAACTCAATGTTTTATAAAAAAATAGACTGAAAACTGAACAAAAATACATCTTACACAGTTCAAATGTGGGGTGGGGGCTGAGTGACACAGCCAGACTTCCAATACATCATTTCATTTCTGGGGTTAAGGAATGCATAATGATGCTCCGCATATCAAGTCCTCAGCAGCAGTGACACAGTGAAAGCCACGGGTTCCATCTGGACCCCTTGGCAGCCTCATTACACCCAGTGGCAGGCCATCAGCATTCTGGATTTTTCTACCCAGCATCGGGCTGCCAACTGGACTGCTCTCCTGAGATGCTACCTGCTTGCGCCGCTGGACCCATGGGCTCCCTGAAGGGGTGAGGCTACTGTCTGACGAGTAGTCTGCCCAGCGGCACCCAGCCTCAGGGCTGAGTCTGCCCTCACTGGCTAAAGGAGACTTTTGGGAATGAGGAGTTTTGCGCTGAGGACAGGGGCTGCCACGGGGGCTAGACCAGGGACTATTACGCGGAGACATACTAGGACTCAGGTGATTGTTCTGGAAGCTGATGCCTGCAGTAGTGGGGCTGAGCTTGTTGCAAGATTGGGACTTCCTGGCCAGCCTAGGGGATGTAGGGTTGCTCTCAGTCTCTGAGGAGCTGCAGGCCGAGTCATCCCCATGATACTGTAGCTCTCGCACTCTGCTGTTGAGTGAGTGACTTTTACGTATCCCTCCCTCCTCACGTGGCCGTTCTTTGGATACCTTCTTCTTGGGCGGCTTGGTTCCAATCAGTACCACTTTCAACCCCAGTGAACTGGCCTTTCCATCATCACTCCCCACAGCTTCATTGGCTTTAACAGCAGCCTCAACCTCCTCAAACTCTACAATGGCACATTCCTCAATGCCTAGCTGAGTGTAGCGACCGCTCAGCCT
Organism: Monopterus albus; assembly: GCF_001952655.1. Taxonomy (NCBI): domain Eukaryota; kingdom Metazoa; phylum Chordata; class Actinopteri; order Synbranchiformes; family Synbranchidae; genus Monopterus; species Monopterus albus. The sequence goes on along the minus strand of NW_018127897.1, from coordinate 4,157,611 downwards.
TTTCAGGTCAGCTGGCAGATCCTTCCCGGGCTTCAGGACTCTGACAGAGGCGATGGCGCCATATGTTCCAAACGCTTTCAGCAACAGCTTCATCAGCTGCTCCTGCTGAGCGGCTCCTCCCTCGCTGCCTCCATTATCCTTAGTAAGAACAGCAAGCTCTGGCCACCTCTGCAGATCACTTAACAGCAGCATGCGGCTAGGCAGCGACTCACTAGCAAAGACTGGCACTGCAGATTTACGCCGTACTTTACGCCCCTCATCATTCAGCTCAAGTATCTTTGAGTGTTTCAGTGCATAAGCGGTTGTTCTCCAGTCACGAGTCAAGTGTTTCACCTGCAAAGAATCAATGCTTGTATTACACAACAGATTCTAAGCATTTTAGGAGGACCATCTCATAAGCATTAGGTCACAAAATTGAACTGTGCAACGGTTTCTCTTTTTGATTTGCACTTCAGTCCCCCAGAAGAGCCTAAACAATAACATAAGCCTGCCAGCACTAGTGTGTACCGCCTTCCTTTTAGTTCCACTTCCTGAGCCAGAAACAGACCTTTTGGCATTATATTCACTTGAGAATCAAGCATCCTTGCATCACTTAGTTTAAGTATTACTATAAAATACTGCTTATGTTTAAAATGTTCAACTCAGTGTTAGTGAGATGAATGCTTGTTTATAACAAAAATGAGCACGGAAATGGATACTCGGAACACTTGTAGCACAAACAGATTTTAAAAACCATACACACAAGCCAATAAATTTGTATGCACAAGTGTAAAGTAGCACCAGATGTTGTGAATGAATGTGAGAATATCACTGCATCCCCAACAGCCTTTTAATTGCTATTCAGTTCTCACAAGCTTTGACGTCATTAGAAATTAAAAATGGCAAGCTTGGAGCTTAATACAGGTATGCTAAATGTGAATGACACTGTGCTCATTTGACAATCGTAATATATCATACAACATTAAAAGCACACAATGCAGTAGGTTATTTATCATGTGGCATGTACACTATATTGTAGCAAGGGTTTGTGTCCAGTTTCCAGCATCATCTGGATAGGGAATGACCACTATGTTTCCAGACTATATTCAAATGCTCTGTAGCCATGGTTACCTTTTTGAACGAGGTGAGCAACTTGACGCTGACAAATCCAAGTTTGTTGCGTCTCACATGTTTGAGCAGGAAGGCATCATGCTCCAGGTTCTCGTCAGACAGGTAGTACTCGATCTGAGCGACCAACTTCTGGATGAGCTCTGAATCTGGGGGCTGCCAACTCTCCTCCTCCAGCTCCCCTCCACTGGTCCCGGCCCCGCTGTGTGTGGGAAGACAACATGCCTCATGGTCAGTAGAGACTCTTCTCTAGTGCATCACTGAAACAACTGAATGTTTCATGTTCTAAACTGTCAACTGTTGCACATTTCATTTTCATTAATACAATAAGCCAGAGGCTTACAAATTGTTGGCAGGAATACATACTCATTTTGCCATTTCCCTCTGAAACATGCTGGGGTGAAAAAAATGGACTGTTTGCTTCCCTCCTTTCAGCAGTTGACAAGCTGTGTCTCATCACCATGTCTCAGTGCCAGACCTTGACACCAGTGTCCCACCAGTCCTGAAACTGCCAAGACCTCTCCATCTGAAGGGAGCACAGTGACAGGCTCTCCCTCCCACACAGAATATGGTGGCTCACCACACCAACGTCACACAGTTTACGAAAACCGGTAATAACAGTGCATATCTGAGTCTTATGTACAACTTGATAGACACCTGGCTGAAGTTGGGAAGCAGCACAGTCAGGTAGCTCTGCAGATTATCATGAGGGTCTGAAAGAAATTTTGTGGATGACTCATCACCTCCTCCCTTGCACACACTCTGCCAACACTTTTCCAGCTGGCTGACCACACACCTGGCATGAGCTCACAGCTTCCCCGGGACTTCAGGTAGATAACCACAAGCATGAAGAGAATACGGTCACCAAATAAGAGAATTTAGACATGAATTAATGTAAAACAATGATTTGGGATACTGCATTTTTTTCAAGTAGGCTGTGATGAAGTCAACTTAAAGGCACTAGTTAGTGCACTGGAAGCGTGCAAGAATGTTGCAGGACTGTCAGATGAAAAACACCCACATGGGAAGACTGCTGACAATCATGCTCTTCTAGAAGTTTCTCTATCCAATATTTAATGATCTTAAAACAGCTGGTGTGCCACAAAGCAAAGGTCTGCACGTGTTACAGGAGCTCTGCGTCAGAAAGCCACCAAGGTGAGACCTGCAAGTAAAGTGAAACGCTTGGTATGAAGGATTTATTTCCCCTTTGGCCTTTCTGTCACTGACTCAGTCTTTATACAAGTAGTTGAAGAAGGAATTTATAGGCCACAGGATAGAAATAGCAGGTCACGACGCAAGGGAATCAGATTAAAGTGATGTCGCCATCCTTTATCTCCCTCCCTGCTTTCAGGTGTCTCATTTTATAGCACTGACGTCGCCTACAGGTGTTTTGACGTACCCGCAGTCTCGCCCAGGACAATATGGCACCTCTTAGCTCTGTGAGAATTTACACTCCCAGTTGTGAACATCTATTGTCCTCCTCCCACAGTGCAGTCACTGTCTTTTGTTGCGACTGTGGTACACCTGTCCGGATTATAGCTGCATGTGAATAGGATCCCTTTAGGCAACCAGCATTCTTTCAGTAAAGCAAACAATCCAACGGCACCCACGCTGCTCATGTGTTGGCAGCTCACCAGCTTTAGTTAAAGGCACAAAAATAGACTAAACTCGATGTAGGTTCCACTGACATCGACATAAAGAGGAAACGGCTCCACTCATCCTCTAACCTTAGTGAACACACTTTACTGATGAATTTACATATTTATACCTTTCGAGGAAAACAGCTTTTGTTTACCTAATGAGGATATGATTTGTATTTACAGTTTACAGACCTCGTTGATGCCACATCACTGGCTACTAAGAGAATTTAATTAGCACTCAAACCTTGATTTGTCATGTCTTCCGATTTCATCCTCACTACAGCTGCCTCCAATGAAGTTAATACTACTGGCTGACACTTCCTCTGGTTCCTCGTCCTCTGCCGCTTGAATGGCCACGGTTATTGTCACCGTTCCCATCTCTTGCGTGAGCTGATCCACGGTGATTACCTCATCGATGCCCTGCTCCGATGACGCACGTGAGGCACACTCCGCTGGGTTCGGACTGGGGGTCCCTACGGACCCACTCATGTTCCTTGAATAAGTCAAGGTGCTTACAGCCGCTCCTTCCCCTTCCTCGGTTGGTGTAGTAGTAGCAACAGCAGCGCCTTCTTGGAGGGTTTTAATCTTTCTCGACTCGAAGACACAGACAGGATACGGGGTGTGTAAGCCTGTTCGGTGCTTTCTCGGGCTCCAGTGATGGCGGAGAAGGACCCAGGGGGCTCCGAGGACGCGCTCCACGGCTCGCCAGACACCCCCGAT
>NW_018127897.1:4150743-4154068 GCF_001952655.1 Monopterus albus | reverse complement strand
GCAGGAGCCTGCCTGCGTTTCTAGTACTGCTGCTACTTCCTCATATGTAAGAGGCTTTCTGCTTCTGAAACGAGCTCTGGGATTGGGCCGCGACAGCGTCTCTTCGCACTCATTCCCAACCCACAAGCAAAAGCTGACACAAAGCCAAGAGGGAGGCAAGAGAAAGGAGAGGCAACGCATAAAGGCGTTCACTAAGGCGTGCATAGTTCTGTTTCTGCTTTTCAAACAAACAAACAACAGTGGCAGGAGTTTTTTTGTGAAGACACAAGTACACCTCGCTCTAAGTAGGGGGACAAATTCAGGTGTTACCTCTCTAATTGACAAAATGCCGTGCCAAGGACAACCCCTTCTCTAACACTGCTGATTAGATAATTGGTTTTCATCGTCTGGTCGCTGCCACCACGCAAATGGTCCATGTGCCTGAAGCAGGAAACCCAAATTATTTTTATATCGCATGTTTACGCATCATTTAGTTATGTTTTTGTCAGTTTTGGGAGTAAAAAGGTCAGAGGTACTACATTTAATATGTAGGCTACTCCATTAAACAACTAAATCGGCCTTTAAAACTGGCCAAGTTTTATAAGTGTGTAAATAGGTTACATGAACTTCTAAAGCCCGCATAGTCTAGAAACTATGGGGCGCCGAATATAAAAATAGCACTTACAACTAGTTTTCTCACATTTAGCTAAATGTGACAAAGTCTAAATGGAAATTTTAAATGTAAATGTAACACAGTCAGGTGTGGGCGGGGCTGTGTTTGAGGTCTTTGAGTCATCATCACTGATTCGAGATCAGCATCATGGGCGGGGCTGTGTGCTGCGCTGTAATAGGGCAAAGCTGTGGAGCTACTAAATATTCAGTTTTACACTTGGCGAGACATTTACCTTTAACATTTATGTTTAACATTTACATTTAGACTTTGTCACATTTAGCTAAATGTGAGAAAACTTGTTGTCACATTCAGCTAAATGTGAGAAAACTTGTTGTCACATTCAGCTAAATGTGAGAAAACTAGTGTAAGTGCTATTTTTACATTCCGCGCCCCATAAGAAACAACACAGCAACCAACACTGGAACCAGTGAAATCTCAAGTGACAATGTTTTTCTTCTACCCTTTATCCAAAGGTCAGAGCAGGGTTAATTTCCAGAATCACTTGCTGCTGATTTGTAGCATATGCTGGTGTCCAGCTGGGAGGATTATAATGATCATTTCTATACTTCTCTTTAAGCCATATGTCAAGTGAATTTCCATAGTTTGTTGCTGGCCTTCATCCTAATGACCCCGTAAATCACCCACACAAATGTTGTTGGCTGATGCCAGCCCTGCATAAAATATCTTTAGTTCTTTTTAGTGTCAAGGCAGGCTCACAGCTGGTGGGCAGTCTGACTCATTCCCTGTACCACATGCCATACAATGCTCCAATCTGTGTTCCACATGCAAGGGGGGAGAGAGAGAAAGAGGGAGGAGAAAGGAAAGTAAGAGATTGCCAACAAGTAATCTGAAGGCATTTAGATTCTTATTCAAGACTTATTTCTAAGTGACAAGTCTGCGGATTTATTTTATTTGCTTCCAGTGTAAATAAACCAACAGAACTGAGATGAAAATAGGTGTGAAACTGTCCAGGAAGCTACAGTATGTCAGGATGGCACTATAAGCACCTCTAAGTGCTGTTGCAGCCTACTTCCTCTTTTGAGGCAAACTACTGTCCCAATTTGACATACTGTAGATGGCCTCCTTCATTCCTCTCAACTGTTTGTTTTTTCTGTCTACAGTGTGTACTACAAAACGTACTGGAAAATGTTTTCATTATTTTGTCCCCTATTTGAGTCAAAACAGATATGTATGATATAGTACAATTTCACAACACCACAAGCTCCCATAATCAGTACCTCTCGGACATAGTTTTCTCACATACTATTAAGACAACCTCTATTAAGACAAGATGTGTTACAGCCCTGGTTTATTGATTTGGATTACTTTTAATTAGGTGTACTGTACTTAAAGCTGGGAACTTTGTGTAGATACCGTATCAGCCTTTGTATTGAGACTATAAAGACTTGGACTGCAGATGTGAACCTTTAAATTCCATTAAAACCTGTCAGTAAACAACAGTTAGATGAAGAAGATCCTGATGTGTCAGTGTTGGTCACTGTTGATCTGTTGGTTGATTGAGCGGTTGTTTGATCGATCACTTTTGTTCGGACTGAAATGTCTTCAGGTTTCAGACAAGGTTTCAGTCAACTTTGAGATGCATTGATATGAAATTTATGTACAAATATTTATGGTTCTTATATTATAGTCTGTGAATTTTTCAACACCGTAGCACCTGTGTAAGATTGACATCTGTAGTTTTGGGTGAAACATCTCAACAACTATTAGATGGTTTGTGGCAAAATTAGGTAAATTATTCAATTATTCAATTATCCAATGCACTGGTGTATGCTAAAATGCACGCTTAAGCTAATGTCATCAGCAACATAATCAACAGAGGTTTAAATGCAGGATCCACTCACCACCGCCCAACAGAATCAAGAAAGCCTCTTGGATGAACAGCACATGCAGTTCCCACTGAGATAGCACATCTAGATGTAAGAGAGAAAGAACTCCATTGTTAAAACCTGCCTTCCCACTTGCACATTTGCAGTAGCCTAAATGATGTTGTAAGCAGATTGTCCAGTAATTATAGGCTTACAAATGGGGACCACAGTATGAAGAAAACTGAACAAAGAACTCCCATATGTCACTAAAAAACAATAGCTGTTTTATTACTCACTAAGCATTCATATACATATATTTATATATAAACCTTCTCATGTCATCAGCGCGCTAGAGACAATGCACCCTGATGCTGTATTTATCGCTGCAGGTGACTTTAACCAGTGCAATTTAAATACTGTACTCCCCAAATATTACCAACATGTGAACGTTCCCACCCGGGGCAAGAACACTCTGGATCATGTTTACAGTAACATACGTGGTGCATACAGGGCCGCCCCCCGCCCCCACCTTGGACGCTCAGACCACATTTCTTTGTTCCTGTATCCAGCTTACAGAGACTAAACCAACCAACCCCTGTCACTAAACAAATTAAACTCTGGACCCCAGAGACTGAAGGCATCCTGCAGGACTGTTTCGCCCAGACAAACTGGGATGTGTTTAAAGCTGCAGCCACCTTGGAGGACTTTTCTGTCAGCATACAGGATTAGGCCGAGTATGTGACCAGGTACATTAGTACCTGTATTGACAACATTGTGCCCACCATACAAGTTCGGAGGTTTCCCAACCAGAAGCCCTGGATAAACAGTCAGGTACGCCACATGCTGC